>NW_006921664.1:7043324-7059756 GCF_000298275.1 Orycteropus afer afer | reverse complement strand
CCAGAGGTGCAAGCTGGATTCAGAAGAGGACGTGGAACAAGGGATATCATAGCTGTTGTCAGATGGATCTTGGCTAAAGGCAAAGAATACCAGAAGGATGTTTACTTGTGTTTTATTGACTATGCAAAGGCATTTGATCATGCGGATCATGACAAATTATGGATAACGTTGAGAAAATTGGGAATTCCCGAGCACTTGGTTGTACTCATGAGGAACCTGTACCTTGACCAGGTGGCTGTCTTTCAAATGGAACAAGGGTTTAAAATCAAGAAGGGAGTGCATCAGGGTTGTATCCTTTCCCCACTTATTCAATCTATATGCTGAGCAAATAATCCAAGAAGCTGGACTATATGAAGAAAAAAATGGCATCAGGATTGGAGGAAAAATCATTAACAACCTGAGATACACAGACGATATAACTTTGCTTGCTGAAAGTGAGGATGACTTGAGGCACTTACTGATGAATGTTGAAGAATACAGTTTGCAGTATGGACTACCTCTCAATATAAAGAAACAAAAATCCTCACAACTGGACCAATAAGCAGCATCACAATAAAAGGAGAGAAGATTGAGGTTGTCAAAGAATTCATGTTGCTTGGTTCTACAATCGATGCCAATGGAAGCAGCAGTCAGGACATTAGACAATGTGCAGCATTGGGAAGCACAACTGAGAAGGAACTGTTTCAATTGCTGAGGAGCAAGGATTTCTCCTTGAGGACTAGGTGCGCCTGACACAAGGCATGATATTTCCAATCGCTTAATATGCATGTGAGAGCTGGACAATGAATAAGGACGACTGAAGAAGAGTTGATGCTTTTGAGTTGTGGTGCTGGCGAAGAATGCTGAAAGTACCATAGACTGCTAAAAGAACTAACAGATCTGTCCTGGAGAAAGTGCACCTGAGATGCTCCTTTGAAGCAAGAATGGCCAGACTCTGTCTCACCTATTTTGGTCATGTTGTCAGAAGGGACCATTCCCTGGAAAAGGATGTCATGCTTGGTATAGTGGAGGGTTGATGAAAGAGGGGGAGGCCTTGAACAATATGGATTGACACGGTGGCTGTGATGATGGGCTCAAGTATTGCAGGGATCATGGAGCTGGCGCTGGATCGGGCAGTGTTTCGTTCTGCTGTGCATGGGGTCGCTATGAGTTGGAAATGACTCAACCGCACTTAACAACAACAACAACAACTTTCTTTGCCTTTGTTAAATTTGCCAGTGGTTTGTTGATTTTGTTAATCTTTTCAAAAAACCAGCTTCTTGTTGATTTTCTCTATAATTTTTTAGTTTTCTGCTTCATTTATTTCTTCTCTGATCTTTATTTTTTCCCTTCTCCTGGACACTGTCGGTTTCTATTGTTAATCTTTCTCTAAATTTTGGACTTGATGTGTTAGGGTATTAATTTTGATTCTTTCTTCATTTTTGATGAGTACATTTACTGCTATAAATGGACCTTTGTGCAGTGCTTTCGCTGTGTCCCAAAAGTTTTGGTAAGTTGTATTTTCATTCTCATTTGTTTCTAAGATTTTTTTTTTTTTCACACTTTATTTCTTCTGTTATCCCATAACTTTTGAGCTGTGTGGTACTCAGTTTCCTCCTATTTTATTTTTTTCCCTTGGTCTTCTTGTTACTAATTTCTAATTTTACAGCATTGTGTTCTGAGAAGATGCTTTGTAGTACTTAAATCCTTTTAAATTTATTGAGGTTTTTTGTGCCTAAGATATGGTCTGTTCTGGAGAATGATCCATATGCACTGAAGAAGTATGTGTATTGTGGTTTTGTTGGGTGGAGTGCATTGTATATGTCTATGAATTCAAGTTTTTTGATTGTGATGTTGAGTTCTTCTGCATTGTTGTTCAGTTTTTTTTCCAAAGTGTTCTGTCTTTCATCAGAGTGGTGCACTCAGGTGGCATAGTGTCTAAGGCATTTAGCTGCTAACCAGAAGGCTGGTTGTTCAAACCAGCCAGCCACTCCTCGGAAGGATGATTGGGCAATCTACTTCTGTAGTGGTACTGCCTTGGAAACCCAAGGAGGGGTTGCTATGAGTCCAAGGCAGTGAGTTTGGTTTTAAGTTTACTACTATTGTAGAATTGTCTATTTTTCCTTTCAAGTCAGTTAATGTTTGCTTCATGTATTTTGGAACTCTTTCATTGGATGCATAGATATTTATCATAGAAGTGTCCTTTTTGTCAATAGACCCTTTTAACATCATATAATGTCCTTCTTTGTCCCTTATGCTAGTTTTCACCTTGAAGTCTACTCTATAAGAAAGTAATATTGCCACTCCTGTTCTTTTTCAGTTGCCATTAGTTTGGTATTTTTTTTCCACCCCCTGATATTTAATTTATTTTTATATTTGTGTCTGAGGTGGGTTTTTTGGAGAATGCATATCATTCTTCTTCTTCTTTTTTTTTTTTTTCCCCTAGAGAAACATAAAATATAAAGGAAAAAGAAACTTGGCCCAAGATAGGTCCTCTGCTTTAAAGCTCTTAGAAATGGCTCTGGCCAGAATGTAGGCTGTCCAGACTTGTGCTTTGTGCAAAATGCAAAGGAGCTCCCTCTACTGTGTCCACATCCCTACAGTCCCATCCCCTGAAGAAAAGGGCTAAGTCTGGCAAAGGGAGAAGTCCAAGGACAGATCAGCTCATTGGGAGTAATCTATGGTCTGTGGTTATGTTGCTGTTATGTGCCATTGAGTCAGCCCTGACTTGTAGCGACCCCTCCTTGGGTTTCCGAGGCAGTATCACTACGGAAGTAGATTGCCCCATCTTCCTTCTAAGGAGTGGCTGGTGGGTTTGAACTGCCAGCCTTCTGGTTAGCAGTCAAGTGCCTTAGGCACTAAGCCACCAGAGTTCCTTTAGTGGTTATAGTTCACTAAAGTATATCTCTCTACTTTTAAATAAATTGTACCTAACCCCCACCCTATGTATCAACATCGGTCCTAATATCAAAAATATCTCTTCTTACAAAGTATTTTCTTCTTCTTATTATTATTTTAATAAACTAACCACAGACTAAGGTCAGCTATGGCTTAGTAAAAGAAGCCACAAAAAAAAAAAAAAAACCAAAAAAACAACCAAACTCAATGCCATCGAGTCGGATCCGACTCACAGCACCCCTTCCTTGTGTTTCTGAGGCCGTATCACTACAGAAGTAGTGATACCTTCCTTCTGAGGAGTGTGTGATGGGTTTGAACTGCTAGCCTTCTGGTTAGGAGTCAGATGCCTTAGGCACTACCCCACCAGAGCTCCAACAAAAGAAGTTGGGATGTTAAATTCATTCTCTGAAAGTGGAGAGGAAGGAAAAACAACCACCGAAATAGAGGGAAAACAACAATTTTTAAAATTTTTTGCTTGATGAGGTCTTTTTGTTGGTTTCTTTTCCTTTTAAAAATTTAGCCCATAAAATAAGTTGTTTTAAACAGAACAGCAGCAGCAGATGGCGGGTCTTTTTTTCTCATCTAATCTGCCACTCTCTTTCTCTTCATGGTGCATTTTGTCCCTTCTCACTGAGTGTAATTAATGATAGGTATGAATTTATTGCTGTCATTCTTTGTATTTTTTGTTGTGTTGTTGGTGGTTTCTTTGTTCCAAATATTTTTCTGTGCTGAGTTCATTTTGTCATCAAGTATTTTTTTCTCTTTTCTTCAGTATTGTTGGTTGTGCATTTACCAGGCCCATGTAATTTTCATCTTTCTTAGTTTGGTTAGAAGGATTGTTAATTTTCTTTGTGGTTATCCTGTAGTAAATTCTTATATCCCTAAGTTTGGAACCATCTATTCTATAGAGACATTGTTCTGACATCCTTTCATTTGGAAGTTTTCTATTTTGTAACATTTATTCCTTCTTTTTGCTTTGTTGTTGGTGTTGTTTATATATTGACTCCTCTTTATTTAGGAGCTCTGGTAGCATAGTGCCTAAGGCACTTGACTGCTAACCAGAAGGCTGGCAGTTCAAATCCACCAGCCACTCCTTGGAAGGAAGATGGGGCAATCTACTTCCGTAATGATACTGCCTTGGAAACCCAAAGAGGGGTCACTATGAGTTGGATCCGACTTGAGGGCACATAACAACAACAACAACATTTCTCTATTCACATCTTTTGTGACCTTATTTTGAGATTCTTTTTTTCTGGCAGGAAGATTGGGCAATTTACTTCCGTAGAGATATCACCTTGGAAACCCAAGGACGGGTCCCTATGAGTCAAATCGACTCGACTGCAGTGAGTTTTTTCTTTTTCTGGGTTGGTTCCCAGGTGGTAGTGTCAAGTATCTTGATTTTAATTTGTTATTTTCTGTTGCAGGCTTTCTGTTGGAAGGACTCCCTTTAGCATTTCTTGTTGGCTTGGTCTGGTTTTCACAAATTCTTTTAATGTCTTTTTGTCTGGAAATGTCTTAATTTCACCCATATATTTGAGGGACAGTTTGGCTGGATGTATCATTTTGGGCTGGTAATTCTTTTCATTCAAGGTTTTGTATATGCCATCCTATTGCCTTCTTGCCTGCATGGTTTCTGCTGAGAAATCAGAGCTTAGTCTTATTGGTTGCCCATTCTAGGTAACATTTTGATTTTCTTCAGCTGCTCTCAAGATTCTTTCTTTGTCTTAGGTTTTGCGTAGTTTGATTATGATATGTGTTGGTGACTTTCTCTTGAGGTCTATCCTGTGTGTGGTTCATTGAGCTTCTTAGATAGATAGCTTTTCATCTTTCATCTTTTCTGTTACTAAGTCTTTGACAATTTTCTCAGTATTTATTTATTTATTTATTGACTTCCTCTTGTTCTGAAATTCTAATCAGGCATATGTTATTTTTTTTCCATGTCATCCAATATAACTCTTATATTTTCTTCATTTCTCTTAAATCTTTTCTGATTTTTCCTCATATAAGCTGATGTCAAGGGATTTGTCTTCTAGCTGGGGAATGTGTTCTTCAGCCAGTTTGACTGTACTCTTTTGTCCCTCTCATGTGTTATCTATCTCTGTAATATTAGTGTTCATCTTCTGAATTTCTAATTGCTGTTTTTGTATGATTTTTAATTGTATATTTCTTTTGTTATTTTGCTCTTGAATGACTTTCCTGAATTCTTCAATGATCTTGTCTGTCTTCTTCTTGCTTCTGCTTATGGCTCCCTTGAGGTCTTAGAAGATCACACACATATACATTTATATATATGTCTTTTCACTTCATTATTAGCTAGGTCTATCACTTTTTCTTCTTTGAGGAGACTTCCTAATTCTTTAGTTTGGACACTTGTTTCAGCTATCTTGCCTTTTTTTTTTTTTGGCTTGGTTGTTTGAGTTGAAGTTGTCTTTGTCTCTGAGACATTTTGAAATTGTCTTTGTTGGTTATGTGTTGATTTGTTTCACCTGATTTTATCTTTTACTTTGTTTTAATATATCTGGAAGTATGGAGCATGTTTACTTCTTTGGTTGTTGGTTTGGTTGTACTGGGTCACTCTCCAGCTTTTTCTGTGTTGGTGGAGTAACTGGTGGGAATATGGGTGCAGGTCTCTGTTAGTTGTGAAGAGTTGCAGTTGGGATGAACAGGTGTTGTCCAATGTCTGTTGTTGATCTTGTTGTGCAGGAGTTATTGGTGTTACTTGTCTGTTGGGTAAGATGGTCATGTAGTGGATATGGCTGACTAGTTGAGGGTTAATGTATTCTTTCTCTTGGATGAAGCAGAAAAAAAGATAAAAAAAAAAAGAAAACCAAGGAGAAGGAGAGATGAAAGATGGAATAAAAATAGAAGGTAATAAATAGGGAAAAAAAGAAAAGGAATAAAAGAAAAAGAGAGAAAACAAAAGTGGGGGATGGTGAGAGGGATGAGGGTTTGGTAAAAATGAAATAAGAGGAAGAGGTAGAGGTATAAATGATAATATAGAAAAGGGAAAAATTGGGAAAGGTAAAACAGAAAGTAAAGAGAGGATAAGGTAATTGAGAAGGGATTATTCTAGTTATGTTCAGCTAGCATCCCTGGGAGCAGGCAATTGAGATAGAATCTGCTCCTATGTGCACCCACATAGGAGATAGGAGATTGGTGAAAGAAGTGGCCTCCAGGAGAGAAGGCTAAAGCTTGTTTTGTTGTGCTTTGTGTGAGATAGATCAGCCAGTAAGGCACGAGTGGGAGAGCGACAGCTCCAGCCCCTGGGTCTGTTTGGAGCTGTTTGCTGATTGTGACATTTGGCTGTCAGTCAAAGCCCTGATGTTCACATCAATTAGCTGCTCCTCAGTAGAAAGGGAGACCTCCTCCACCAAGATCCATGGCCTGGAAACCCCAAGAATCCTTTGCCACTCCATGCTAAAAAAGTGTGGCTAAGAGTTGGATGCAAACCCACAACCATAGTCTGATGTGAGGTTTGGTTTATTCGGGGAGAGTTTTTCTTTTCTTTCCATTATTCCTTCCTGGACTTCACAGCAGCTTAAACTATGGGACGTCTGCTCTGTTTCCCTATACAATCTTCTCCCATACGTGATTTTCTCCCACAAACATGCTTTTAACTCACATTGAAATGCTCCATATCTGTCGACCTTTTGTCTTTAATGCCTGTGGGTCCCATAAAGTTTTTCTTTTTTTGCTTCCCTCCTCAACCTCCTTTGTGTTTTTAATGGCTTCCCTTGGGCACTGCCAGCTTTTTTTTCCCTCCCCAGTCATTGAACTCACTGCATTGCCTGTTTTCACTCAATCTAATATTTTATCTTCTCATTAAATGCTCATAATTCCAGGATCATTATTTGTATCTGCTTCACTGAGTTTCTTTATGTCTCTCTCCGTTGAAAGAATCGGCACAATCTGTTAGTGGGACTCCATCTTCTGAAATTTCCTTCCTTCTTCTTTTGATACTTCTTGTCTGATTCAATATTTTCCCATGTTGTTGTTAGGTGCCATCGCATCATATCTGACTCATAGAGACACTATGCCCAACAGAATGAAACACTGCCTGGTCCTGTGCCAGCCTCAACATCTTTGCTATACCCAAGTCCATCATTGCAGCCACTGCATCAATCCATCTTGTTCAGGGCTGTCCCCTTTTTTTTTGACCCTCCACTTTATCAAGCATGATATCTTTCTCCAGGGAATGATCCCTTTTGACAACATGACCAAAGTAGGTGAGATGAAGTCTGGTCATTCTTGCTTCCAAGGTGCATTCCAATTGTACTTCTTCCAGGACAGATTTGTTCTTTTAGCAGTCTGTGGTACTCTCAGTATTCTTCACTAACACAACAACTCAAAAGCATCAACTCTTCTTAGGTCTTCCGTATTCATTGTCCAGCTCTCACATGCATATAGGGCTATTGAAAATGCCATGGCTTGGGTTAGCCTCACCTTAATTTTCAAGGAGACATCTTTGCTCTTCAGCACTTGAAAGAGGTCTTTTGCAACAGATTTGTCTAATACAATATGTCATCTGATGTCTGGACTGCTGCTTCCATTGCTGTTGATTGTAGAATCAAGTGATATGAACTCTTCGACAACTTCAATCTTTTCTCCATTTATCGTGATGTTGCTTACTGGTCCCATTGTGAGGACTTTTGTTTTCTTTATATTGAGGTGTAATCCATACCAAAATTGTAGTCTTCAGTCTTCATGAGTAAGTACTTCAAGTCATCCTCACTTTCAGCAAGCAAGGTTGTGTCATCTGGGTATCACAGGTTATTAATGAATTTTCCTCCAATCCTGATGCCACTTTCTTCTTCTTATAGTAAAGCTTCTCAGATTATTTGCTCAGCATATAGTTGGAACAAGTATGGTGAAAGTATACAACCTTGATGCACTCCCTTCTTGATTTTAAACCATGCAGTATCCCATTGTTCTGTTCGGACGACAGTGTCCTGGTCTATGTACAGGTTCCTCATGAGCACAATTACATGCTCTGGAATTCCCTTTCTTTTCAATGTTATCCGTAATTTGTTATGATCCACACAATTGAATACTTTTGCATAGTTAATGAAACAGAAGTAAACATCTTTCTGGTAATCTTTGCTCCCAGCCAAGATCCATCTGACATCAGCAATGATATCCCTTTTGTTCTATGTCCTTTTCTGAATTCAGCCTGCACCTCTGGAAGTTCTCTGTCAATATACTGCTGCAACTGTTTTTGAATTATCTCCAGTAAAATTTTACTTGTGTGTTATACTAATGATATTGTTTGATAATTTTCACATTCTGTGGGATCACCTTTCTTTGGAATAGGTACAAATATAAATCTCCTCCAGTCAGTTGGCCAGGTAGCTCTCTTCCAAATTCCAAGTAAGTGCCTACAGTGTTGCATCTGTTTGATGAAACATCTCAGTGGGCATTCTGTCAATTCATGGAGTCTTGTTTTTCACCAATTTCTTCAGTGCAGTATCAACTTCTTCCTTCAATACCTTTGGCTCTTGATCATATGCCACCTCCTGAAATGGATAAACACTAACCAGTTCTTTTTGATATAGTGACTCTGTATATTCCTTCCATCTTCTTTTGATGTTTCCTGCATCATTCAATATATTGCCCATAGAACTGCAACTTGCAACTCGAGGCTTATTTTTTTTCTTCAGTTCTTTCAGCTTGAGAAATGTCAAGCATGTTTTTTCCTTTTGGTTTTGTAAATCCAGGTCTTTGCAGATTACATCGTAATAATTGACTTTGTCTTCTTGAGCTGCTCTTTGAAATCTTCTGTTCAGCTCTTTTTTCTTGTCATTTTTTCCATTTGCTTTAGCTACTCTCCATTCTGGGAGCTCTGGTGGTGTAGTGCCTAAGGCATTTGACTGCTAACCAGAAGACTGGTGGTTCAAACCCACCAACCACTCCTTGGAAGGAAGATTGGGCAATCTACTTCTGTAGTGATACTGCCTTGGAAATACAAGGAAGGGTTGCTATGAGTCTATCCAACTTAATAGAAGTGAGTTTTTTTTTTTTTTTTTTTTTTTACTCTCCATTCCAGAGCAAGTTTCAGATCCTCTTCTGACATCCATTTTGGTCTTTTCTTCCTTTCCTGTTTTTTAAATTACCTTTTGCTTTCTTCATGGATGATGTTCTTGATGTCATCCCACAATTCCTCTGGTTTTTTGTAATTGGTGATCAATGCATAAAATGTATTCTTTAGATGATCTCTAAATTCAGGAGAAATATAATCAAGGTCATATTTTGGCTCTTGTGGACTACTTTTAATAGTCTTCAGCTTCAACTTGAACTTGCCTATGAGCAGTTGATTGTCTGTTCCATAGCCAGCTCTTGGCCTTGTTTTGGCTGAAGATATTGAGCTCCTCCATCACATCTTACCATGGATATAGTCTACTTGATTCCTGTGTACTCCATATGGTAAAGTCCCTGTGCATAGCCAATGTTTGTGTTGTTGATTAAAGGTATTTGCAATGAATAAGTCATTGGTCTTGCAAAATTCTATCATGTGATCTCCAGTGTTATTTCTATCACCAAGGCCATGTTTTCCAACTATTGTTGATTCTTCTTTCTTTCCAACTTTTGCATTATCATCACTAGTGATGATCAACACATCTTCATTATATCTTTGGTCAATTTCAGACTTCAGAAGTTGGTAAAAATTTTTCATTTCCTCATCTTTGGCTTTGGTGGCTGGAGTGTAAATTTGAATAATAGTAGTATTAACTGGTATTCCTCATAAATGTATGAACATTAGCCTATCACTGGCAGCATTGTACTTCAGGGAACATTCTTTGTGATGATCAGTGACACTCCATTCCTCTTTAGTTTGTCATTCCTGGCATAGTAGATCATATGGCTGTCTGATTCAAAATGGCCAACACAGTTCCTTTCAGCTCACTGATGCCTAGGATATTGATCTTTATGCATTCCATTTTATTTTTGACAACTTCCAATTTTCCTAGATTCATACGTTATACATTCCGTGTTCTGATTATTAATGGATGTTTGCAGCTGTGTCATGCCACATCAGCAAATATTGGCCCCGAAATCTTTACTCTATCCACTTTGTTAATATGAGCTCTATTTTGAGGAGGCAGCTCTTCCTCAGTTGTATTTCCACTGCCTTCTGACCTGAGGAGCTCATCTTCTGGCACTATATTGGACAATGTTATATGACTATTCATAAAGTTTTCCAGTAATATATCAGATAGTGTTTCACTGTTGTTTATGAGGTTTTCATTGCCCAACTTTTTGAGAAGTGGATGGCCTCTTCCTTCTTCCAAGCCAGTCTTAGCCTGGAAGCTCTGCTGAAACTTGTCTCCCATGGGTAACCCTGCTGTCATTTGCAACACTGATGGCATAGCCTCTAGCCTTATAGTAACACACAAGCCACCATAGGATGACAAACTGACTGACAAGTCCAGCTCCCTTAGTTGTTCCAAACCACTCTGCTCACTTCCTGGCCTCCCTTAAAGCTGACTCCCAAACACTTCCATGCCTAGTTCATCTTTCCAAGGGCTGCCATTAAAAAGCTACCTCCCAAACACCACTGTGCCCAGCTCACCTTGCAAGGGGGCCACCCTTAAAAAGATTCCCATAGAATCTTTTAATATGCAACTCAGGACTTGAATTTATTATTCAGTTCTTTCAGCTTGAGAAATGCTCAACCTGTTTTTCCCTTTAGGTTTTCTAACTCCAGGTCTTTGCACCTTTCATTAGAATACTTGACTTTGTCTTCTTGAGCTGCAATTTTAAACCTTCTGTTCAGCTCTTTTATTTTGTCATCTCTTCCATTTGTTTTAGCTACTCTCCATTCAAGAGCAAGAGTGTCATCTGACATCCATTTTGATCTTTTCTTCTTTTATTGTCTTTTTAGTGACCTTTTGCTTTCTTTATGTATGATGTTTTTGATGTCATCCCACATTTTATCTGGTTTTCAGTCATTGGTGTTCAATAGGCCAAATCTGTTCTCAGATGATCTCTAAATTCAGGTGGGATAAAATCAAGGTCATATTTTGGCTCTCATGTACTTGTTTTAATTGTCTTCAGCTTCACCTTGAACTTGCATATGGGCAGTTCATGGTCTGTTTCACAGTCAGTTCCTGGCCTTGTTTTGACTGAAGGTATTGAGCTTCTTCATCACCTCTTTCCACAGACGTAGTTGATCTTATTCCTGTATATTTCATCTGGTGAGCTCCATGTGTACAGCTGCTGTTTATGTTACTGAAAAAAGGTGTTTGCAATGAATAAGTCATTGGTCTTACAAAATCGTATCATGTGATCTACAGTGTCATTTTTATCACCAAGGTCATACTTTCCAACCACTAGTGATTCTTCTTTGTTTCCAACTTTTGTATTCCAATCACAAGTAGTAATTAATATATTTTAATTGCATGTTTGCTCAATTTCATACTGTAGAAGTTGGTTCAAAATGTCAATTTCCTCATCTTTGTCTTTAGTTGTTGGTCCATAAATTTGAATAATAATAGTATTAACTGGTCTTTCTTGTGGGTGTATATATATTATCTTGTCACTGACAGCACTGTACTTCAGGATAGGGTCTTGAATCATTCTTTGTGATGATGAATGCCATGCCATTCTTCTTTAATTTTGTTATTCCCATCATAGTAGATCATATGAGTGTCTAATTCAAAATGGCACAAATCACTCCATTTTAGCTCACTAATGCCTAGGATATAGATCTTTATGAGTTCCATTTCACTTTTGACAACTTCCAATTTTCTTACATCCATACTTCATACATTCCAAGTTCCAATTATTAATGGATGTTTGCTGCTGTTTCTTCCTATTTTGAGTTGTGTTCCATCAGCAAATGGTGGTCCTGAAAGTTTTCTTCCATCCACATCCTCAAGGTTTACTCTACTTTGATGATGCAGCTTTTCCCCAGGCATATTTTGAGTGCCTTCTGACTTGTGGGATTCATCTCCCAGCACTATATCAGACAGTGTTTCACCATTATTCATAAGGTTTTCACTGAACAATTCTTTGAGAAGTGAATAGCCTCTTCCTTCCTAGTCTGTCTTTGTCTGGAAGTTCCATTGAAACCTGTCCACATGGGTGACCCTACTGGCCTTTGAAATGCTGGTGGCATAGCCTCCAGTCTCACAGAAACATGCAAGCTGCCACAGTACAATAAACTGACAGATGAGTGGTGGAATTTCACAGTAGCAGCATGCTGCATTTGTAGGGATATCCATAGGAAGGATACTATTTGTGGCTCCTCATGCAAATAGTAAAGGGTTGTATTGACATATTTTTCAAAATACATGTATGACTCTGTCTTTTATTTATGTAACCCTGACAATTAACATTGGCCCCTAAATAAATAATTTCTTTTATAAGGATCAACACAAAGCTATTTCCTATAAGATGAGGGTTAAAACTGTCCAAATTTTCCAGACTGCTGTACTCCTTCATCATCTCTGACATAGCTCCTCCTCCTCTCCTCAGTACTCTCCCTCCAGTCTTTATCTTCTGTAATTCTCTACAATGTCTCATAGAACTCATGAACCATCAAGGAAATGGCTCATGTGGTAGTGGAGTTTGGGAAGTCCTAAATACATGAGTCAGGGTTTAGCTTGGAGGCTTCTCCAGAATTGTGTGGTAGCAGGAGCTGACAAACTAAATTGGTAGGTCAGACAAAAGGTAACTGGCTCACAAGACTGCAGAAGAGGGTGAATCAGAAGAGATAATAGGTTGCTGGTTTAGTAACTGGAGGTCAGGTCTTGATGAGCCAGATGCAGGATCCAGAGCAAGAAAGAAAACCTTGTCAGAATGTTCAAGGAAACTCTCCTTACTACAGCAAGGTAGAACAAAGGAGTGACTTGAATAAAGGTGGTAAATGTGTGATAGGAGTTAGTGTGATATCCTGAGTTACACCTTCTAGTATGGTGATGGGTGACTTATCCCACCCTTATCCTACCTCATTAAAATAATGGACAACTTATTCTCAAATAGGACCATCAGGGCTATGATTTACAACACATCACAAAATGGAAGATAGTTACATTAAGTTGTAAAATGAAGGACAATTATGTCATTACTTATTTTCCAAATTACATTATTACATTTCTGCCAAACCACTGAAAATCATGACTCAGCCAAGTAGATATATAATATTAACTATCATGGGTTCTATACACTCTATATGCAATAACAGAAATCTATGCTATTACCTTAGTAGGCTACAAGTACCTTATTTGCATAGTCCCAGCCAATCTTGTGTGGGTATCACAAAGAGTGTGGCTTTGTTGTTATTCTTGTTGTGACCCCTCCTTGTGTTTCTGAGGCAGTATCACTATGGAAATAGATGGCCCAACCTTCCTTCCGAGGAGTGGTTGGTGGGTTTGAACTGCCACCCTTCTGGTTAGCAGTCAAGTGCCTTAGGCACTACGTTACCAGAGCTCCTACAACAACAACAACAACAACAACAACAAGACTGTGGCTGTTGTTGTTGCTGTTATTTGCCATTAAGTCGGACCCAATGGAGAGCAACCCCTCCCTGGCTTTCTGAGGTGGTATCACTGTGGAAGTAGATTGCCTCATCTTCCTTCTGAGGAGTGGCTGGTGGGTTTGAACTGCCAGCCTTCTGGTTAGCAGGCAAGTGCCTTAGGCACTATGCTACCAGAGCCCCTAGACAACGGCTAGAGAGGTCATATTAAGTAATTCACGTCACCACACCTCCCAAAGGAGGCTATTTAGAATCTAACTCAATAATATGTGTGTTGCTTACCTGATGGCTTTTGATTCCAAATAGCTTAGATCCAACTAGCTGGAATTTAATTTTTGTCAAATGGTTTGTAGGTCCTGACTTTTTACTCACCATTTGGTACCCAAATTAAGGTAAAGCAAATTGGTATGTGTATGAACATTGTATGGATCAGCTATTTTAGTTTTTTGGGACTGTGGTTTGGCTCTGTATACATATAAAATAATCTGGAAGTTTATCGTGGAAAAATGTATAGCCTCTAAACAAAAATATTTATCAGGAACAGCACTGAAGGACTGAGATAGGAGTTAAAAAATCATAGAATTCAATTCTGTAGTGAATCATATAGGCTAGAATATTTCCAGACATGTATCTGGAGAATATGGTCATTTCTACAGTGTGAAGAACAATATATAGAGCAAACACCAGCCTACTTTCTGATGTTTTCTGCATACAGTCCTACTAGCAGAATAAAATTATATTTCTACACATATTCACATATCTGTTGGACTATCCAGTGCTCATCAAACATGTTGTATATTTTAAACAAAAGTAATATATGAAACTATTCATTATTTTACTCATTCAACTGTCAAAATGTTGAGTAGTTATTTTATTCACCTGGAAATATATCTGTAACGTGTATGAAGAGTATAAAGCAAACATCAACTCACTACCATCTAGTAAATTCTGACTCATAGTGACCCCCATTGGGTTTCCAAGGCTATAAAACTTTACGGAAGTAGGCTGCTTCATCTTCCTTCCACAGAGTGCCTGGTGGATTCAAACCACTGACCTTTTGGTTAGCAGCCAAATACCTTAACCACTGCATGCCTTTATGAACAGTATAAAACCATAAAAAAAAAAAAAAAAAGAAATTCATTGCCATTGAGTTGATCCTGACTCATAGTGACCTCTCCTTGGGTTTCTGAGGGTGTAACGCTACAAAAGTAGATTGCCCAGTCTTCGTACTGAGGAGTGGCTGGTGGGTTAGAACTGCCTGCCTTCCGGTTAGCAGTCAATCGCCTTGGGCACTAAGCCACCAGAGATTTAAAAAGCATGTGGGAGAGTTCTGGTAAAATGGCAGAATAGCAGACAAACTACAGAGATCCTCTTCAATAAAAGAGAAACCTATTGACACAGATACAGATGATAATCCTGGAGCCCTGAGCTTTGAAAGGAAGGATACAGAAGTACACTAAACTCTAACAAGTAGAAGAACATGCGTGAAAATACTGAAAAAGGAGACAAAAGGAGCTGTGGACTGTCAGCGATCCTATGGGAAGGACAGTTTGTATGCTTCCAGGTGGAGTTAAGATTGAAGAATTAACCTACAAATCATCCCTGCTTGTCAAGGTCTGCAAGGAGGACAACATTGGTGGTTGATGACTAAAAATGGAAACAGCAAAGAAGGCAATAAACTGAGCTGTGGACTTTTGGCTGTTTGGAGGATGAAACTATTTTGAATGTTTACAAGTGGTTCAACAACCATTTTGGATATTTAAAGCAACAGCATTCTCCCAGATTCCAGGGACCTATGAATAAGCTCCATTTGCCAAAGACAGTATGGACATACTGGAGGCTGAGGACTGCAAAGTTTCTAGTTTTGGGCTTTTTTTCTCCTCCTTTTTCCTTCTTCCCATTTTCTTCTTTCTTTTGGTTCTCCCCATACCTTGTTTTTCTTTTTGTATTTTTCCCTTCATTATTCTCTTACTCTACCTCTTTTCTCTTATTTTCCCTCCACAGATATTGTTTTTTTTTTTCTTTTTCTATTCACATTTCTTTTCTCTTTTTAAAGTATTTCTTTAAATGTTTTTATTTCTACTTTTTGGTGGTTTTTCAATTGTTGTTTTTCTCTAACTTCATTTTTTTTTTTCGTCTCTTTCCCGATTGATCCCTTTCTGAAGAAGTATTGAGGTATTTATCTTCAATCCCACTAATTCTGTCTTCCATTGATTCAATTCTACTCCTTTGCCCTTTCAAAGTGTTATCTATTACTGAAAATTTAGTATTAATCTTCTGGATTTCTACCTGTTGATGTTGTATCATTTCTAACTTTTCATTTATTTTGTCATTTTGTTCTTGAATTGCCTTCTGAAAGTATTCTTGGGTTTTGTCTGTGTTTTCCTTAATTTTGTCAGTTTTCCTTAAGCTGTCTCTCAATCCACTGAAGGTACTTAAATATAATTCTTTATATTTTTGAATTCCTTATCAGGGAAGTCCAGTGCTGCTTCTTCCTCAGGGATGTGTTTTGAATCTATAACCTGGTCCCTTGTTTCTACTGCTTTATCTTGCTGCTTTGTGTGGACTGTGATGGTCTGTTGTCTCTGAGACATTGTGACTTTGTTATATTTAATTGGTGATTGTGTATCAGAGTGATTCACCCAAGATTTTCATTTTCTTTGTATTTTTTGGATGTGTCTGAGTAAGCAATGTGCTGTGCTCCTCTATTCACTGGTTTGTAGCACTTGTGAATTAACCACCTGTCCTGGTGGGTGAGACAGAGAATGAGAGTGGCTACACAGATCTCTGTTAACTGTTTGTGAAGAGCAGTTAAAGGTGAGTTAGCTTTGTATTGGCTGTCATGTATCATTGACTAGTTGGTGCCAAAGCAATTGTGTCCCTCACTCAGTAGGTGGGACTGCAGGAAGGGCAAGTGTGGTTGGGTCAGTTGCTGACTCCCACTCAGTTAGAGAAAAACAACAATTGAAAAACCACCAAAAAGTAGAAGAAAAAATACCCACTGTATGAACACACAGGAACAATCACCAAAAAGAGAAAGAAATGGAAAAAAGAAGAGGAAAGGCAATAAATGAGATGAAA
>NW_006921664.1:7021577-7041417 GCF_000298275.1 Orycteropus afer afer | reverse complement strand
CTGCTAACCAGAAGGCTGGCAGTTCAAACCCACCAGCCACTCCTCAGAAGGAAGATGAGGCAATCTACTTCCACAGTGATACCACCTCAGAAAGCCAGGGAGGGGTTGCTATGAGTTGGGTCTGACTCGATGGCAAATAACAGCAACAACAACAGCCACAATCTTGTTGTTGTTGTTGTTGTAGAAGCTCTGGTAACATAGTGCCTAAGCACTTGACTGCTAACCAGAAGGGTGGCGGTTCAAACCCACCAACCACTCCTCGAAAGGAAGGTTGGGCAATCTACTTCCATGGTGATACTGTCTCGGAAACCCAAGGAAGTCTCACAACAACAAAAACAACAAAGCCACACTCTTTGTGATACCCACACAAGATTGGCTGGGACTATGCAAATAAGGTACTTGTAGCCTACCAAGATAATTTCATAGATTTCTGTTATTGCATATAAAGTGTATAGAAACCATGATAGTTAACATTATATATCTACTTGGCTGAGCCATGATTTTCAGTGGTTTGGCAGAAATGTAATCATGTAATTTGGCAAATATGTAATGACGTAATTGTCCATCATTTTACAATTTAATGTAATAGGACCATAAGGGCTATGATTTACAACACATTACAAAATGGAGGATAGTTACATTAAATTGTAAAATGAAGGCCTGGACACCCAGTAAAAACCCTTGCCAGTTAGAAGGGAAGGAGGAAAATAAAGTGGCCACAGCAACCCAGTGATCATATGTGTGTTCAGATTCTATCTATTTCATGTGGCCTAACAAATCAGTAAAATTCTCATGGTATTCTTGTATATAAGTACAATTTTGAGTCTTGACTATGGCACACATCCCATCTTGAGCAGCTGTTAGAATGTTTAGAGCCATTCAGTTCTGGAGGACTAACTTCCTCATCTGTTCTTGGCAGTTAATAGCTACAAGCTTTCCCTGCTATTATTCAGGTTCTTTTTAGTAAAATTAGAGCTTCAATTTGTCCCATAACTTCTAAGGAGCCAACAGAGAAGATAGAAAATCATTCAATAGTTAATCATACCTGTGGAAAACACATAGCTTGGACCACTTTTACCATAGGGTAATTCATAGGTCTTGGTATTCTTGGTATAGATACTCCAACAGTTCCTGCCATGTAGTGCCACTCCAAGGTGCAGTGCTCTATCCAATCATATGGTAGCCTGGGTCACAAGTAGAGGTCACAAATCCAATGGGTGCTGATAGGAACAAGGCATGCTCCTGCTGGGGTATTTGTACTGTAATCAGTCAGTAGCATTTGGCACTATCACCCTGGCAGTGAGATAGGAGTTCAGCCCACTTTTTGGAGGGAGTTCCTGGAACATAGGGGAACTCATGTGGTTTTACTTGACTCAAAACAGAGACAGGTTTTCCCAGCACAGTTTGTTTAGACATCAACCTACCTAAACCTTCCCTGTGGTGGTAAATGCTCTTTTGTGGCCACAACTTGGAGGCGTTGTGGTATATTACAAGAACACAGGTTTCCATGACAGTCTGGGCTTCTGAAAAGGTGAGATTGTGCCTTCCTTCTACTGTATCCTGCACTTAGTCACAGAGGCTCAAACATGACACACTATGTCTCCCATGGCTACCCAATCAGTTCTGGCCAGAGTGTCCTTGTTCCAAGGCTTGCCTTCAGTGTTTAAGAAGTGGAGTTGTCCACAGAACCTGCTTTTGGGTAGGCTGCAGCGAAGCTGTGAGTCCATTCTAGGAAGACATTGACAACCCTAAAGGGAAGAAAGCAGAGTAGAACATACAGTTGGAAAGACAAGCATTTAGTAGGTACCAAGAGGAGTAACTCTTCCTTTTCTATTATGTTCATGCTCATGGCTCCTCCTTGGATGGTGAGAACAGTGGCTGCTTTAGGCATTTTCTATGGCTGAGTGTACCACAAATGTTGTCCCAGGGAGGTCACTTGAGGGGTTATAAGTGAAGTCAATCAATTTGCTGTATGCCAGAAAAGGAGATCCACTTCCATCCCTTGTGCTATAGTGATTGTCCCAGTCCAGGTGAGGTATGATTTTGGAGGTCCTCTATGTATCACGAGGTTGGTTCCCACTCTAGGCAGGTTAGTTCCTCTACCACCAGAGGGACAAAGTTACCAACCCACCCCCATGGAGTGGCTCATGCCAGGTGCCAATAAATAGTTTCACTTCCCAGCATCAGGTCCTGATGGGTTCAGAGGACCATACTGCTTTGCTCTGGCAATACACCTGAGAAGATATGTTTCTGGAGGCAGAGATGTCATTTATACAGTTGTTAGTGGGCCCAGGGCTCCTAATCTGACATATGGGGCTATCAATCTCAAAGCCTCACCTTAGTTCACTCCATTAGGGAAGCTTTGCCTGTAAGAGTGTGTATTTGTTGCTTGAGGATACCATTCTTTCCACCAGGCCCATGGCTTGGAGGTTATAGGGCAGGTGGTTGTGCCATTATACCTCACTCTTGGCTGTCCATTCACACATATTATGACCTGTGAAGTGTACACCTTGGTCTCTGTCAATCCTTCAGAGTGTTCTGTACATAATACTTGATTTTTGTCATCCCTTATTGTAGTAGCCTGCCCTGCTTATTTGCATGGGAATGGTTAAGCCAGTAACCATGTTCACACACACGAGAGTGTATTTCGCTCCTTAATTGGGGGGCATGGACACTATACAATCCAATTGCAAGTCTGTTACTGGCTGTGTTCCCTTAAATATTTGTCTAGGATCATGGGACAGATATCTTGAGCACCAGCATAAGCACTTGGGGCAATTTTGTACAGCAGCCACCAAATCACTATACTTTACTGCTATGTCTGCTTCTTTTGCTATTTTCCAACCAACATGGGCCCTGTGGTGTTTGATTTTCTAGTGAATTCAGTGAGAAGCTTCCTCTTCTGGATAAAGTATTCTAACTTGTGCTATAGAATTTTCTTCTTGGTTCCCTGGTGGGGAAAGAGGTGAATGGGCTGCTCCATGAAAAATAGTTGAGGTTTGAAGGCAACCCCAGGTATGTTGCCACAAGGCTTTCTCCCACAGAACCTTGCCCATTACTGTCCTCATTACTGGTCCTCATGCCACTGACCAATCCACATAGTTAACCCACAGGCTACCACCCAACTGTCTGTACAAGGGGTTAAGGGCCAGGGCTCATAAGTGATGATCATCCATACAGCCCTTAATTAGGATTATTTATTGCTTTTCCTGGAGTTAGTTTCACATATCTCAACTAGAGCCATCTGTGCACCAGGTGTCTGCTGGCAATAGGCCTTCCCCTCTCTTCTCAGACAGTGGAGATGGCTCTGGTTGCATTCTAACCTCTGCTTGGGGGTGTGTGTACATCTTGATATATAGCCCTTCCTGTACTATACCTAGTGTTTTACTTGTAATATCAACACTTTCACTTTTTAAAAAGCTTGCTGCACTTTGCCCAACTCCCAAGAGGCACCCTTTTTAACCAACTGGTAGAGTGGTCTCAAGCATTGGGCAAAGTGGGGTGCGTATGAATGCTCTCCAATGTCATAAAAGACCCACAAGGGCATGCACTTCTTTCGGTAACATAGGAATGGGGTAAGCTTTTACCTTAACTATGGTGTCAGGCAACATGTGGGTGTTACCTGACCAGACGACCCCTAGGAATTTTACTGATATTCCCAGCCCCTGCATCTTTTGGGGGTTTATGGCCCATCTTCATCCTTGTGGGTGGGTAATTAAACCCTCTAGACATTACTGCAACACAGAAACATCTTTAACATTAACATGATGCCATCAATATAATGAAACCAACGGATAGGAGCAGGGAAAGAAAACAATTAGATTCCTATGAAGGGTTTCTAACAGGGATGTTATGTTTGGGACTGTTTTCACTATTTTTACCTGCAGTTGGATTTTCTCACAGAGAATCCATCCCAAGGATGTCAATTGCTAAGGAGGGTAGGGTTTGAAATTGCTCAGGATTTCCAAAGATAAGGGTGCAGTCTGGCTCTGTATTAATCAGAGCCAGCCTGTTGCTTGTTTTTATTTTTGACCAATGTATTATGACCTCTACATAGAACTTCTGGTCCCGATGAAGGACTCTGACCTGTGAGTGATCTTGCCCCCCTCCACACACACACATAGTCCTCAGGGACAGACAGGATCCACCTAGAGGCAAACTTCTAAAGGTTGTTATCTTTTTCACTGTCTTCCTGACAACCACTAAGTCCACCCACATATGCTTTCAGGTTACTCTCAAGGGACTTTCGGATGGTCGACTTTATATTATTTTTTTCTCTTTTTCCACAGCTTGTACTCCCTTCTCTCTAGCTTTTTCAGTACCACATAGGTTGACTGCTCTGAGCTGTAAGCTGCGTATTGGTGCTGCTGGAGGGTGGGGCCACCTGCTTTCATTTGACTCTTGCTTTCATTTCTGCAGCAGAGAATTTACTGTCTGGCCCCATCATGGCTGGAGTTGAGCTCCTTTTTACTGTCTTTGGCTCCAGGCACTGACATGGTGCCATGCTATGAGCAAAGGAGAAGAGTGGATGGGGAGAGAAGGAAATGTGAAGGGCATGGGCAAGTCGCTTCCCTGGTCTGCCTTCTCCCTTCTCCTTTATTGCGCTCACTGCCTTCATGCCCCTAACCAAGAGGGAGTGGATGGGTCGATGCACTATGCCCCAGCTAGGGTTCCTGCCTATGAAGGGGAAATGGCAGCAGTGGTGGCAGCCCATAGGTAGTTAGACTCCATCAGTCATGCTCTGTGCTTCAGCTCACCACTCACTCTCCCCGAACTGCTTCCTCCTCTCCACCTCCATTTTTTCAAACCTGTGGGCTAGTGTCTATAGCTGCTAATCTTGCCCATAGAGATGGTTATTTTGAAGTCAGTTGTGGCCATTCCTTTCTGACCATAGGTCCTCCAGCATTCCTTTTACGAGTGCTTTCACACAACTGTGCTGTGCGGCTTAGGATTTTTGGAGTGTCTTCTTACTCATGCAGTTGTTCACACACACTAAACAAATGGGCTAGACCTACCTATAAAGAGGTTGCTGACCCACCCCCATGGATGCCTGTCCCCTATGAGCCACGTCTTCAGTCTCCTGGCTAGCTTGCCAATTGTTGAGACATGGATCTGTAATTCTAAATTTCCCTGCAAATATGGAGGGAGCCAAGAGACCAAAGAATGAGGCTAGCAGCTCCAAGATTATGGTAGAGGAGTGTGGTGGCAGTGTAGAATCAAGTCTCCACATCCCCACAGTGGGAGACAGGCCCTTTGCAAGTGCCACAGTGATGTATGGCAATGAAATTTCTCACCTGGCAACTTGAGAACAGCAAATCTAGTAGCTGGTGTGGTCTACACCTTCTGAAGACTCACTAGAGCTACAGGATGAAACAAGTAAAGGATCTTTTCTGACCACAACAAGAATGCAAAAGGAGTTCCTGGCATTACCATGTGTACTAATATAACAAGAAATTACTTTCCCTTGCTGAAGACCAGATCCTGTTAACCGAAAGTGAGAACTCTTATGTTTGCTTGGAGGAGGGAGAGACACTGTGGCTTAATGTGTGTGTTTTGGCTCCTTTTGACTTTTTGAAGAGTCATAAAAATGTTGGTGCCTTTTGAAATTCCTGTGGCTGTATGCTACCAATGCTGCAAGTATCTAGTGGGGTTACTTCAGAGTAATTTTTGTCTCATGTGTCAGGATATTTTTTTCTCCTATGCATGTACACACACACACACAAGCATCAATAAAAGCAATAAAATAGAATGAATGAAGAAAGTACCTGACAAACGGTTATTTTCAATGCACTTAGATACAAATCTGGAGACAAAAATTTCTGGAATAGGTTAATTCAGCAGTTCAACAAAATCAGGGTTTTGGATCAATTTCACTCCAATTGTTTGGTTTCTCATGGTCACAAGATGGGCTGTTGAAGCTTTAAACATTATTTCCTTACCTCAAAAGTGTCCAAAAACAGGAAAGAAGGCAGGAAGGGTCATGTCTGGGAAGCAGACTTTCTTGTATGTTCATTAGTCAGTCATGAGTCATATGACTGTCCCTAAACTCATCTACTGGCAAATGGGATTACCATGAATGCCAGTTATAGTTCAAACCCTGGGATAGGAGATGGACCCACTTCCCTGAGAACATAGACACTCAATACCCAAATTAAAGCCGAGATTTTTGGCAAGGAAGACAGAACGATGACTGTTGGGAAGGCATTTATGAGTGTCTACTGGTCCCTAAGAAAGGACCACTGGTAAAGGTTTCTCTCTCTCTAAAATCCTAAATCAAAATATTCTCAGATCATCTGCATTTATTGTTCTCAATTTCTCACACATATGCCAAAAGGAACATGCATACATAAAAATCCAAGTGTCATCCAAAATCTTCAGGGGTATTTCAAACAGCTAATTCTACTAAATTTTGTGCATTTAAAGGTATAATTAGATATTAATGCCCATGAATCTTTTTCAAATACTCATTTATTGAGAAAATATTTATTATAATCCTTATATTCATTTCCTATCACTGCTACAGAAAAGTACCACAAACTGGGTGGCTTAAGACAAAATTTTATTCTCTGACAGCTCTGAAGGCCAGAAGTCTGAAATCATAGTGACAACGGGCCAGGCTCTTTCTGAAGATTATGGGGGAGAATCTTTCCTTGCCCCTTCTACTTCTGGTGGCCCCAGGTATTCACCCCTTGCCTTGTGGCAGCATAACTCCACATGTCCTCCATGTACATAATTCCAATATCTGCCTCTGACTTCACACTTGGAGAGGCCAAAGTGACACAGATACAGTGGGAAAATTGGCTATATGGAGTCATTTGTGCATGTGATATCTTCTTGTAAGGATACCTGTCATTGGGTTTAGGATTCATTCTAAACCAGTATGACTCTGTCTGGATCCTTAACTAGTTACATCTACAAAGATCCTCTTTCCAAATAAGGTCACATTTTGAGGTTCTGGGTAGAGATGAATTTTGGAAGAATGGTATTCAACTCACTACACTTCTATTATGTGCTAGGCATAAAGCACATAACCAAATGAGATATACTCTAGCTTTGTGCTTTCAGGGAAGTTTTCTTCCATGTAATTTAAGGTAATATAAAAACAAGTTTCACTGTCTCAAATTTTACTCAGGCAAATAAAAGGAAGAGAGATTGAATAAGGAACGTGGAATCCAGGAAGACAGAGAGAGAGAAAGAGCGAGAGCGAAAGTGAGAGCGAGAGAGAGAGAGAGAAAGAGAGAGAGAGAGAGAAAGAGACAAAGGAAGAAAGTAAGGAAGGGTTAAGGAGTCTTTAATTTTTTCATTTCAAATGACAAAGAATCATTTCCCAGAACCATTGTGGATTTGAGGATTTCTGAGTTTAACTAAAATTAGACCAATGCAATTAAAGTTGAATCTTATATGTTCTCTTTTTAGGAAGTTCAGATCCTCTAAGGTTTCATTTGCAGGAATTAACATTTTGATTTTCTGTAGGAGATGGAGATGGAGGTCAGTGTAGCCTCCTGGCCATGCCTAACTGGAGAAGTCTCGAGTTACTACTAAATACATAGCCTCTTTTATTATTTTATTTTCATTTTTGCAGTGTTCCTTCCTCTCCTTTCTCACCTCTGGTAACCAACAAAGAAAGTTTCCTTCCATATACAAACCTTTCCTTGACTTTTTACAATAATGAACTAATACTGTATTTGTTCTTCTGTGATTGACTTATTTCACTCCTCATAATGTTCTCCAAGTTGATCCATGTTAGGCAGTGTTTTGCAGATTTTACATTTTTCTTTAGTGTTGCACAGTATTGCACTGTGTGTATGTACCATAGTTTGCATATCCATTCTTCGGCTGATGAGCACCTAGGTTGTTTCCATCTTTTTGCTATTGTAAACAGTGTTACAATGAACATGTTGTTGTTTTGCCATGGAGTCGGATCTGACTCATAGTGACCCCTCCTTGGGTTTCCGAGGCAGTATCACTACAGAAGTAGATTGCCCAACCTTCCTTCATGGGTCTGCATTTATCTATTCTTGTCCTAGCTCTCACTTCTTTAGGATATAAACCTAGAAATGGGATTGTTGGATCAAATGGTATTTCTAATTTTTGAAGGAATCACCATACTTCTTTCCACAGTGGTTGTACCATTTTACAGTGCCACCCACACTGTATGAGAGTCCCAATCTCTTTGCATCCTTACCAGAATTTGTTATTTTCTGTCTTGTTGAACTTTGCTATTAGTACTGGGACCAGATGGTATCTCATTGTTGTTTTGATTTGCATCTTGGTTCAAACCCACCATCCACCCCTTAGAAGGAAAACTAGGCAATCTACTTCTGTAGAGATACTGTCTTGGAAACCAAAGGTGGGGTTACTATGAGTTGCAATTGACTGGATGGCAGTGAGTTTTTTTTTTTAATGGCTAATGATCGTGAACATTTCTTCAGGTGTTTGTTGGCTGCCAGAATATCCTCTTTGGTGAAGTGTCTATTCATGTCTTCTGCCCATTTTTAAATTGGATTATTTATCTTTTTGTTGTTGAGGCGTTGAAGTTTTCTATAAATTTTAGAGATAAGTCCCTTGTTAAATATGTTGTTGCCAAATATTTTTTCCCAATCTGTAGATTCTCCCTTGACTCTTTTGGAGAAGTCTTTGGAAGCACATAAAAATTTAATTTTGAGAAGGTCCCATTCATCTAGTCTACCTTCTGCTGTATGTGCATTTTGAGTTATGCTTGATAGTCTATTTGTCTCATATATTAGGGCCCCTAATTTGCCCCTATTTTTTCCTTGAGAAACTTTATAGTTTTAGGTTTCATATTTAAGTCTTTGATCCATCTGGAGTTAGTTTTTGTGTATGGTGTGAGGTACAGATCTTGTTTCGTTTTTCTGCAAATGGATCTCCAGTTTTTCCAGCACCATTTGTTAAACAGACAATTTCTTCCCCATTTAATGGATTTCAGTCCTTTGTCAAAAATCAGCTGACCATGTTGTTGTTGTTGTTATGTGCCATCGAGTCAGACCCAACTCATAGCGACCCCTCCTTGTATTTCTGAGGCAGTATCACTATGGAAGTAGATTGTCCCATCTTCCTTCCAAGGAGTGGCTTGTGGGCTTGAACTGCCAGCCTTCTGGTTGGCAGTCAAATGCCTTAGGCACTATGCTACCAGAGCTCCTCAGCTGACCATAGGTTAATGAATTTATTTCTGTGTTCTCAATTCTATTCCATTGGTCCATGTGTACCAGTACCAGGCAGATTTGACTACTGTGGCTGTATAGTAGGTTTTGAGATCCAGGAGTGTGAGATCTTCTACTTTGTTCTTCTTCAATAGTGCTTTCCTTATCCAAGGTCTCTTTCCTTTCCATATAAAGTTAGTGATTCATTTTTCCATATCCTTAAAGAATGTTGATGACATCTGGATTGGGATTGCATTGAAAATATAAATTGCTTTGGGTAATATTGACATTTTTACAATGTTCAAACTTCCTATCCATGAGCATGGTATGTCCTTTCAATTATGTAGATCTCTTATGGTTTCCTGAAGTAGTTTTTTGTAGTTTTCTTTGGACAGGTCTTTTGTGTCCCTAAAGAGATTTATTCTCAAGTATTTTATTTTTTTGGTTGCTGTTATAAATGGTGGAAGCTCTGGTGGTGTAGTGCCTAAGGCATTTGACTGCTAACCAGAAGGCTGGAAGTTCAAACCCATCAGCCACTCCTCAGAAGGAAGGTTGGGCAATTTATTTCTGTAGTGATACAGCCACAGAAACCCAAGGAGTGGTTGCTGTGAGTCAGATCCTACTTGATGGCAGTGAGCTTGGTTTTCGGCTATTGTAAGTGGTATTGATTTCCTTTTCAGCAATTGTGTTAGACTGGGTTCTCTAGAGAAACAAAACCAGTAAAGGTTATATATAGAGAAAGAGAAATTTATCTTAGGAAAATGACTCACACACTTATAGAAGCTGGCAAGTCCAAAGTTCTGGATCAAATGTCAAGCTGGACATTATTCCTGACTCTCGCAGTGGCAGGGGCTGAGGAGCTCAAGGTTGGCAGGCAGTATACTGGCTGTTGACTCCAAAGAATAACCAATCCAAAATCTCCAGGCCGAATGGTGAATTGTTCACTCACGAACAGTTGGAGGCAGCACAACAGAATTCTGATCCACAGAAGAATGTCTCTTTTCTCAGGATGTCCATAAATATACGGGAAGCAGGCCACATCCCTAGGAATCTTCCTTTCAATGGATTGGCTTCTCAAAACATGTTCATCTGATCCCATCATGGGAATAACTACGTCACAACTGCTTACACAACACAAAATTGTAGTCCAGCCAAGGAGACACACAACTCCAACTATCACAGTCCACCACTTGTCAACTTGGCATTTGTACACATCTTCTTAACCATATGTAATCTCTAAATAAGGATAATTATAAAGTCATATTTTGTCTCTGTTGCTGGAAGATTGAGCACTCTGCAGTGGCAGTAGCCAAATCAGTCTTGGTAAGTGGGAGTCCATGTTGCTGAGCCCATGCATAATCTCCATACCTGCCACCATGGCCACTCTGTTCATGAGCCCATTGAGCAATGAGAGGAGTAGCAGGGGAAAAACGATGGGTGGTTTCCACTGAACATGTCATCCTATCCACCTGATTGTTAAAGTCCTCCTCTGCTGAGGTCATCTTTTGTTAGGCATTCACATCAGATACAAATACCTTCACTCCTTTGGCCCATTCAGAGAGATCTATACACATACCTCTTCCCCATACATCCTTATCACCAATTTTCCAATCATGCTCCTTTCAAGTCCCAGACCATCCAGCCAAGCATTAGCCATAGGCCATTAATCACACATCTGGCCATTTCTTATTCCATGCAAAGTGAACAGCCATATGCACGGCTCAAAGTTCTGCCCATTGGGTGGATTTCCCTTCACCACTGTCCTTCAAGGCAAGGAAGTCCCAGAAAGGGGCTGCAGTGCTGCTGCTGTCCACTTTTGAGTGGTGCCTGCATATCGCGCAGAACCATCTGCAAACCAGGCACGAGTTTTCTCTTCCTCAGTCAACTGATTATAAGGAGCTCCCCACGAGGCCATAGGTACAGACTGGAGAGGGAAGGTAGTGTGACTGGAGTGGAGACCATAGGCACTTGGGCCACTTCCTCATGCAACTTACTTGTGCCTTCCAGTCCTGCTCAAGCCCAATCTCTGATATACCACTTCCATTTAATGATGGAGTGCTGCTGTGCACATCCAACTTTATGACTCTGTGGGTCAGGCAACACCTAGTTCATGATGGGTAGCTCAGGCCTCATGGTCTCTTGGTGGCCCATGGTTAGGCATTCAGTCTCTACTAAAGACCAGTAAAAAGCTAAAAGCTGTTTCTCAAAAGGAGAGTAGTTATCTGCAGAGGATGGCAGGGCTTTGCTCCAAAATCCCAAGGGTCTGCATTGCGATTCATCAATAGGAACTTTCCAAAGGCTCCAAACAGATCTCTGTCTACTACAGACACTTCAAGCACCATTGGATCAGCCGGATCATATGGCCCAATTGGCAGAGCAGTCTGCGCGGAAGCCTGAACCTGTTGCAGAGCTATCTGTTGTTCTGGGCCCCACTCAAAACTAGGAGCTTTCTGAGTCACTTGATAAATAGGCCACAGCAACACACCCAAATGAGGGATATGTTGCCTCCAAAATCCAAAGAGGCCCGCCAGACTTTGTGCCTCCTTTTTAGTTGTGGGGGAAGCCAGATAGCATAACTTATCCTTCACTGTAGTAGGAATATCTCGACATGCCCCACACCATTGGGCCCCTAAAAATTTCACTGAGGTGGAAGGTGCCTGAATTTTGTTGGGTTAATTTCCCACCCTCTAGCATGCAGATGTCTCACCAATAAATCTAGAGTCATTGATACTTCTTCCTTACTAGGTCCAATCAGCATAAAGTAATCAATATAATGGACTAGTGTGATGTCTTGTAGAAGCGAAAGGCGATCAAGATCCCTATGGACTAAATTATGACATAGTGCCAGGCAGTTGATATACTCCTGAGGAAGGACTGTAAAAGTATACTATTGGCCTTGCCAGCTGAAGGCAAACTGCTTCTGATGGTCCTTTGAAATTGGTATTGAGAAAAAGGTATTGGCCAGATCAATAGCTGTATACCAAGTACCAGGAGATGTACTAATTTGCTCAAGCAATGATGCCACGTCAAGAACAGCAGCTACAATTGGAGTCACCACTTGATTAAGTTTATGATAATCTACTGTCATTTTCCAAGATCCATCTGTTTTTTGCACAGGGTTGTGTGATTGTCCCTTGATCTTGGGCTTCAGCTCTGTCTCTTGCTCTAAGCCCAGTGAAGCTAGAGGCATTTCTTCACTCAGGTAGCTACTGGCTGCTGAGGCTAACAAGACTAAGGTCAACAAATAAAATGGCACAGTCCCCATGTTACCAAATAACATGGCAGGCTGTTGATTCAAGTCCATTGAAAGCCCTAGGATCAGCAGAGCATGGCAGACTGCTGAATAATGACTTGGCTACATGCAGGGTTCAATCATGCCATAAGCTAAAGACCATTCCCCAAGCCTTCTCCTTATATACAAGAAGCAGACCATATTCCAAAGACAGCTACTCACAGTAGATTCCGTCATGGAATTGATTATCAGTCTCATCATGGGGAATACTACATCCAGCTACCCAGCCACTCAACCAGACCAGCCAAGTTGACACACAAACTTAACCACCACATCTGGTTTTAACAAATTCCTTTAATTTCTGCTTATCTGCAGATGTCCTAATTTGATGATCATATTTGGGATTGGGGGACAATTTTGTTGGGTATGTAATTCTTGGTTGGAAATTGTTTTCTTTCAGGGTTTTATATATACCATTCCATTGCCTTCTTGCCTTCATGGCTTCTGGTGAGAAATCAGGGCTTAGACTTATTGGTTGCCCTTGTAGGTAACTTTTAGTTTTTCCTGTGCTGCTTTCAGGATTCTTTCTTTGTCTTTGGTTTTGGTGAGTTTGATGATGATATGTCTTGGTGATTTTCTTTTGGGGTCTATCTTGTTTGGGGTTCCTTGGACTTCTTGAATGGATATATTTTCATTTATCACCATACCAGGGAAATTCTCTTCTAACAAATCTTTGACAATTTTCTCTGTTCTTTTATTTTTCTCTTCTTGTTCTGGAATTCCAATGACACGCCTGTTATTCCTTTTGATGGTATCCCACATGAACCTTAGGCTTTCTTCATTTTGTTTTGATAGTTTTTTTTTTTTTTTTCTGATCGATCCCTTTCCAAAGAAGTATTGAGGTATTTTTCTTCAATCTCAGTAATTCTGTCTTCCATTGATTCAATTCTACTTCTTTGCCTGTTCAATGTATTATCTATTTCTGAGAATTTATCATTAATCTTTTGGATTTCTATCTGTAGATTTTGTATCATTTCTAATCTTTCATTTATTTTGTCATTTTGTTCTTGTATTGTCTCTCCAAAATTTTCTAGGATTTTCTCTTTGTTTTCATAAATTTTGTCAGTGTTTTCCTTGATTGAAGGTACTTAAATATGATTCTTTTGAATTTCTCTCAGGGAGTTCCATCTGTGCTTTGTCCTCAGGGATGTTTTCTGGTTCTGTATCCTGCTCCCTTGTTTCTGCAGCTTTGTCTTGCTTCTTTGTGTGGACTATGATTGTCTGTTGTCTCTGAGACGTTGTGACATTTTTGTGTTTATATTTAATTGGTGATTGCATGTTGGAGTGATTTTCCCAAAATTTTTGTTTTCTTTGCATTTATCTGAGTAAGCAGGGTACTGTGCTCTTCTATTCACTAGTTGGCAGCACTTATGCACTCACCACCTGTCACATTTCCATTTGTCAGCCTCCTGTATGTCTGTGCTGTCTTTGGTGAGTAGATTTTATTCTTAGGTCCCTGGAATCTGAATGAGAATTCTGTCACTTTAAATATTCAAAATGACCATCTCTTGAAAACATTCAAAATGACTGTACTCTCCGGACAGCCAAAAGTTCAGAGCTCAGTTTGGTTCCTTCTTTGCTGTTTCCCTTTTCAGTTATCAGGTACCCATGCAGTAGCCCATGTAGTTCTTGGTGAGCAGGGCTGAGTTTAAGGTTAATTTTCAGGTCCTAACACCACTTAGAAATATTCAGGCTGTCCGTGCTATCAGGACAGCTGACAGTCCACAGCTGCATTTTTCTCCTTACTCAGGGTTTTCATTCAGGTTCTTCTACTAGTTGGTGTTTAATCCACTTCTATACCCTTCCTTTCAAAGCTCAGGGCTCTAGGATTATCTTCTGTGTCTGTGTCAATTTGTTTCTCTTTTCTTTGTAGAAGAGAGTATGTGTAGCTTCTCTGTTTATTGCACCATCCTACCAGAAGTCTAAATATACAGACTCTTTATCCAGTGCTTATTTTTGGCAGATGTTTTTGCTCCACCATAAGTTCCTCTGGAATTTGCAGGGCAAATGGGGTCATGGAAAGTTAATACTCTGAGAAATACATCACTCAGGTTTTTCTGTCTGTAGTATATTTTCTTGTTCTTATCATTGTGGTTTAATAGCTTTTAAATTTTTATTTTTTTACAATGTAGTAGAATTTTAGAAAGCAAAGGGGTTAAATGTGTGTAATCACTATACTGCTACTTGCTGTGAATTTGAGTACTACTCACGGCTATTCCATATTTCTCAGAGTAGAGCCACATTCTATTCTGATTTTTTTGAATTACATCACCAGACCTTTCTTCCAAGGTGCCTCTGGATGGATTTGAACCTCCAATCTTTTGGTTAGCAGCCAAGCTCATTAAATATTTGAATCATTGGTCCAATTTTCTTCTCTAATGCTCTTTATGTTAAATTTTAACAGCCATGTTACAATAGCCTCAGAAAAACAATGGAAAACTTTCACTCCTTTGTTATTCTTAGCAACAACATGTATAACATAGAGAATACTAAGGACAATCTCTCCCACAAATGTTTTGCAAAACTGAAGAGTAAAATCATCTAGACTTGATGCTTTTTTGGGAGACAGTGAAGATTTTGCTTCAGTGATTTTTACCACTTTTATTCTTAATGCTTTTGTAACATTTTTCTTTATAATTCTTTTTATAGATAGTTATTTCATTAGTTATTTCAAAGAACTGATTTTTTAAAGCTAATTCAAACATGTTTAATGTTTTTATTTGTTAGTTTTCTATTTCATGAGTTTTTACTTTTATCTTTATTATTTTATCCTTTTTACTTTCTTCATTCTTACTATGCTCTCTTTCTAGCTTCCTGACTTGAACACACTGCTCATTTATTTTCAGTTCTTTTCTTCTTCCTTTTTTTTTTTTTTAATACATGCATGAAAAGATAGAATTTTCCCTCTAAATATTGCTTTAGAACATCTTCCAGGAGGCACATTGCAGCAGTTGGATTGAAGTTAGTTTAAATATCTTATAACTTCTGCTTCAATGCATTGCTTATTTTAAAATTAGTTTTTAGTTTCCAATATTTTTTTTTTCTCTCTTAATAGTTGTTGTCTAATTGCTAATCGCTTTAGTGCAGCTTTGACTTCTTTCTTCAATACCATTGATTCTTGATCATATGTCACCTCCAGAAATAGCTGAACATTGACCAATTTCTTTTTGTACAGTGACTGTGTATTCTTTCCATCTTCTTTTGATGCTTCCTGCATCATTCAATATTTTGCCCATAGAATCTCTCAATATTGCAACTCGAGCCTTAAATTTTTTCTTTAATTCAGCTTGAGAAATGCTGAGTATGATCTTACTTTTTGATTTTCTTACTCCAGGTCTTTACACATTTCATCGTAATAATCGACTTTGTCTTCTCAAGCTGCTCTTTGAAATCTTCTTTTCAGCTCTTTTATCTTGTCATTTCTTCTGTTAGCTTTAGCTACTTTCCATTCAAGAGGAAGTTTCAGAGTCTCTTCAGACATCCATTTTGGTCTTTTCTTCCTCTTCTGTCTTTTTAATGACCTTTTACTTTCCTCATATATGATGTTCATAATGTCATCCAACAATTTGTTTAGTTTTTGGTTGTTCATGTTCATGTATTTCAGAAAGTAGCATATGATCAAGATCCAATGGTATTGAAGGAAGAAGTTGAAGCTGCACTGTAGGAATTGGTGAAATATAAGGTACCAGAAATTGACAGAATTCCCATTAAGATGTTTCAACAAATGGATGCCACACTGGAAGTACTTATTTGTCTAAGCCAAGTAATTTGGAAGACAGCTACCTGGTCAACTGACTGGAAGAGATCCATGTTTGTACCCATTCCAAAGAAAGATGATCCAAAACAATGTGGAAATTATTGAACAATACTATTCATATTACATGCAATTAAAATTTTGCTGAAGATAATTAAAAAATGGTTGCAGGAGTATATTGACAGGGAACTTTCCAAAAATGCAAGCTGGATTCAGAAGGGGATGTGGAACAAGGGATATCATTCTAGATGTCAGATGGATCTTGGCTGAAAGCAAGGAATACCAGAAAGATGTTTATTTGTGTTTTATTGACTATGTAAAGGCATTTTAATGTGTAGATCATAACAAATTATGGAAAATATAGAGAAGAATGGGAATTCCAGAGCACTTAATTGTGCTCATGAGGAATCTGTACATAGACCAAGAGGCTGTTGGTAGAACAGAACAAGGAGATACTGCATGGTTTCAAATGTGTCAGGGTTGTATCATTTCACCATACTTATTCAATCTGTATGATGAACAAATAATCTGAGAAGCTAGACTCTATGAAGAAAATGCAGCATCAGGATTGGAGGAAGACTCATCAAAAACCTGTGATATGCAGATGATACAACCTTGCTTGCTGAAAGTGAAGATGAAGATTAAAGACTACAGTCTGCAGTATGGATTACACCACAAAATAAAGAATACAAATATCTCCACAACTAGTCCAATAAACAGCACAATGATAAATGGAGAAAAGATTGAAGCTGTCAAAGATTTAATCTTACTTGGATCTACAATCAATACCCATGGAAGCAGCAGTAAAAAAATTACATGTCTTATTGCACTGGGAAAATCTGCAAAAGACCTCTTTAAAGTGTTCAAGAGCAAAAATATCAATTTGAAGACTAAGGTGTGCCTAGCCCAAGCCATGGTATTTTCAATCTCCTCATATGCATGTGAAAACTGGACAATGAATAAGGAGGATTGAAAGAGCTTATGCTTTTGAGTTGTGGGGTTGACAAATACTGAAAGTACCATGGACTGCCAGAAGAACGAACAAATCTATTCTGGAAGAAGTGCAGTCTGCGTGCTCATTGGAAGTGAGAATGGCCAGATTTCATCTCACTTACTTTGGTCATGTTGTCAGAAGGGACCATTCTCTGGAGAAGGATGGTAAAATGGAGGGTCAGTGAAAAAGGAGAAGACTCTCAATGAGATGGATTGATACAGTGGCTCTAATGATGGATTCAAGTACAGCAAAGACTGTGAAGATGACACAGGATTGGGCAGTGTTTTGTTCTGTTGCTATAGGTTGGAGTCCACTCAATGGCACCTAACAACAGCAACAATAATTGAATTGGATTTTGATTAAAAAAAAAAAAAAAAAAGTCATCTTCACGAAAGTTGATTCCTTGGAATTCATGAGACTTACTTCACGACTTAGTAATTCATCAGTTTTTGTGCATGGTAAATATGTTCCCCAAAGAAATGTATGTTCTCATTCTGTGGAACATGATTTTTAATCACATTTTTCAAATTTATTGTAGTCTGTAACTAAATTTTTATCTTTTTTACCTATTACCCTTTGAAAGCAATCTCTTAAAGTCTTCCATTATGATTATGGATTATTAACTTTTTTTGTAATTCTTTTTCATATACATTGAGACTCTTTTTTAAGTGCATTGAAGTTCATGATTATTAGGTGTTCACTAAGAATTGTTTCTTTTATCACTTTATAGTATGTTTCTTTGTCTATCTTAGAGTCTCTCATCTTAACTCTATTTGCCCAGTACCAGTACAAATTTATTTTTTTGTAAGTATTTGCCTGGTACATCTTTGGCTATCTAATTGTTTTTGGATATTTGTTTGTTTAACTTTTGCTGTTTCTCATGTAGTCAACACAGAATCTTATTCCTTGTTTTTTTCTCCCCCAATGCAACTAAGAAGTGTAAGTCTTTTCATGAATTAGTTTAATTCATTTATATTCATTATGATTATTGATATATTGGAGAAGAAATCAAATTTTTCATTTATTTCTTTGTACTTGTATCAACAACCAACATTCATGGAAGCAGTAATCAAGAAATCAAACAAAGTATTACATTGGGCAAATCTGTTGCAAGCAATGTGTGTCTGACTCATGATCTTCTCAATCTTTTCATTTGCATGCAAAAGGTAATGAAAAAGGAAGACAAGAAAAATTGATACATTTGAAATGTGATGTTAATAAAGAATATGAAATATACTATGGACTGCCAAAGAACAAACAAATCAGTTTTAATAGAAATATAAGCAGAGTGTTCTTTAAAAGCAATGATGGAGAGACTTCAACTTGCTAACTTTGGACACATCATCTGAAAGGCCAATTGCTAGAAAAGGACATTGTGTTTGGTAAAGAAGAAGGCTAATGAAAAGAAAGAAAATACTCAATGATATGGATTGACACAGTAGTCGCAACAGTAAACTCAATCATACCAATGATTATGAAAATGGTGCAAGACTGGGCCATCTGTTCTGGTATGCATAATAAGGTTGCCATGAATTGGAGCTGACTTGATGGCAACTAACACTGATATATTCAAACTTCTTCCTGCCATCTTAGTTTGTGCATTCCCCTCATGTTTTCTTTTTGCCTTGCTTCTGTTACTGTCCTTTCCTACATGGGATTAATGAAGTTTGTTCACTTTTCTTACTCTGCTAATTATAGAGTCACAGCTTCTGTTTTCTGTTTTTAATTGTTTTTCTTATTTTTAACAGAAACATTTAAATTTATATTCTAATAAAATATAAAGTAATTTGTTATCTATATTTTCATCCAAGAAAAACAAATATTTTTGTGAAATACAACTATTTTTCAATTTCCTTCACTGTTGTTTTTAATATTATTACCCTGAGTTTTATTTCTATCTTTTTCCTTAATACAAAAATCAGGCCTTATTCCTACTATATTATCTTCTGGTGCAGAACTAAATGAATTTATCACTATATTTTCTGACAATTTTTCCTCTCATTGCTTCTTGTGTTGTACTTTTTCTGTTTATTTTAATTCTAGCTAAATTTCATTGTTTTGGTACTTCTTTCAGTGAAGGGCCATTGGTTGTCTTAGTTGTCAGTCTTCAAAAGACAGAAACACACGGCCATTGAGCTGATTCCAACTTGGAGTGACCCTCAGTGGGTTTCCAAGACTGTAAATCTTAAGGAAGTAGATTGCATAATCTCCTTCCCATTGGTAGGATTGAACCATTGGTAGGATTGAACTGGTGACCTTCTGGTTAGCAGCCAAATGCCTTACTGAGTGACTAAAAATGGCTCTTTTGTTCTCACTCTTGTATGATAGTTACTGAGATTAGAATTCCAGATCAATAGTTAAAAAGTTTCTTCTTCTACATTTTAGAGATAGTACTTGCTAGACTTTTGGCCTCAGTTGTTGCTGCTAAGAAGTCTACTGACCCCTAAGTGCCATTTATAAGGGGTAATTGTGATAGTTGGAGCTGTGTGTCAACTTGGCTGGACCCCAGTTCTGTGTGGTTGTTCCCATGATGGGATTGGATGACTGTGTTCTGAGTGGCCAGTCTGCCCAAGGGGAGTTTCCCTAGGGTTGTGACCTGCTTCCAGGATATCCAGGGACATCCTGGGAAGAGAGACATT
>NW_006921664.1:7017785-7021439 GCF_000298275.1 Orycteropus afer afer | reverse complement strand
GGCTGCCTCCAGCCTGACGTTTCCTCCAGGGACTTTGGACTTGCCGGCTTCTATACATTTGTGAGCTGTTTTCCTAAGATAAATTTCTCTCTCTCTCTCTCTCTCTCTATAAGCTTTGCTGGTTTTTGTTTCTCTAGAGAACCCAGTCTAACACATTTGGTACCAGGAGTGGTTCTAGAGAGACAAAATCATAGGATGGGCTTCCTAGATTGGTTCTCCAGTTTGATTAATTTTGATGACACTAGCAACTCTGTGTCTGATAGTAAAGAGAGCCCTATTAATCCGTGGCATGAGGTGGCAAAATTAATACGTGAAATAGTACCACCAATAGATCAAATACTTGTGAGGAGTGATGCTCTGAGTGATCAGATATTTGATACTTTTCTGCAATTTTGTCAGAATGAGGAGTATAAGGAAGCTGGTTGGTTGGTCCTACTTACACTGGATAAAGTGGTGAAAGAGCAAGATGGGCTCAAAGCTGTTGAGTCTCGGCTTAAGCGCCACATAAACGACCTCAGTACTTCCAGCTGTGCTCTGAAAGAAAGCATTATAGCTTCTACCAACAGAGCTGACATAGCTGAAACCCAAATCAAGAGTCTTATTGTAAGAGTGGCTGAATTACAACACCAGCTCAATTGCCAACCCAGAAAGGTATCTGCCATTAAAGTGAGGGCATTGATTGGAAAAAAATGGGATCTTGCAACCTGGAATGGGGACATATGGACAGATGATCAGGAAGATCAGGATATGGAGCCTGTAAATTCTGCTGAATCCCTCCCATCTGAACGGATTACTGTAAAACCATTATCCCCTCCCCCTCAGTTTGAGGGGACTAGCCAAACTGGTCCTGTGATGTTATTGTTGTGTGAGGCAGAGGACATGGAAGACATTCCTAAATGCTCTCAGGAACTGCCTCAAGCATCTATTCTGGCAGCTAGGCCAATAACAAAGGTCAAGTCTAAGCGAGCCCCAAGAGGTGAAATAGAAAGTGTGACTGAGGAGGTGATATGCTATACCCGAAAAGACCTACTTGATTTTGCCAACATGTACAGACAGAAACCTGGAGATATGTGTGGGAATGGCTACTGAGGGTGTGGGATAATGGTTCAAGGAATGCAAGATTGGATCAATCTGAGTTTATTGATTTAGGTCCACTAAGTATGGATTCTTCATTCAATGTCTCAGCTCGAGAGGTTAGGAAAGGATCTAATAGTTTATTTGGTTGGCTTACTGAGGCATGGATTATGCAGTGCCCTACCTTAAGTCAAGTTGAAGTACCAGACTTGCCTTGGTTTAATGCAGAAGAAGGTATCCAGAGGCTTAGGGAAATTGACTGTTAGAAGGGTTTTATCATATTAGACCCCTAGAGCCAGAAATGGAGAGTCCAGAAGACATGCCTTTAACCAGTACCGTGAGGAATAAATTTGTGAAGGGAGCTCCAGCATCCTTGAAGACTGCTGCGATTGCTATTTTATGTAAACCTGATTTGAGAGTGGGAACTGCCCTAATTAAACTAAGACATTTAACTACAATGGGGCTGATTGGACCCTGTGGTAGTAGGGCAGCAGTTAATTGACAGCAGTTAATTGACAAAGGCAAGATGGGAATGGTTACCATAATGGACAGCAGAGTCAGAACGCTAATCAGAACAGCCTGACTCGTGTGGAATTATGGCATTGGCTACTTGCTCATGGTGTTTCTCGTAGTGAAATACATGGCAAGCCTCCTAAATATTTGCTTGATCTGTATAGACAGAAGAATTCTAGGTCACGTGAACAGCAATCTAGATTGAATCACCAGAATACAGAGTCACGACCTCTCAATCACTTCCCAGACTTGAGTCAGTTTACAGACCCACAACCCCTTGAATGAAGGGGAGGCCAGGTCCTTTTGAGGAAGGACCCCACTACATTGCCAAAAATCTATAATGTCAGTCTTTCTCCTAGCCTTCCCCAAAGGGATGTGAGGCCTTTTACGAGAGTGACTGTTCATTGGGGAAAAGGAAATAATCAGACTTTTGGGGGATTACTGGACACTGGTTCTGAATTGACACTAATTCCAAGAGACCCAAAGTGTCATTGTGGCCCACCAGTCAGAGTGGGGGCATATAGAGGTCAAGTTATTGATGGACTCTTAGCTGAGGTGCGTCTCAGAGTGGGTCCAGTGTGTCCTCGAACCCATCCTGTAGTGATTCCTCCAGTGCCAGAATGCATAATTGGAATAGATATACTCAGCAATTGGCAGAATTCCCACATTGGCTCTCTGACATGTGGAGTAAGGGCTATTATGGTAGGAAAAGCCAAGTGGAAGCCATTAGAATTGCCTCTACCTACAAAAATAGTAAACCAAAAGCAGTAACACATCCCTGGAGGGGTTGCAGAGATTACTGCCACCATCAAAGACTTGAGGGATGCAGGGGTGGTGATTCCCACCACATCCCTATTTAATTTACCTATTTGGTCTGCACAAAAAACAGATGGATCTTGGAGAATGACAGTAGATTATCCTAAACTTAATCAGGTGGTGACTCCAATTGCAGCTGCTGTTCCTGATGTGGTTTCATTGCTTGAGCAAATTAGTACATCTCCTGGTACTTGGTATGCAGCTATTGATCTGGCCAATGCTTTTTTCTCAATACCAGTTTCAAATGACCATCAGAAGCAGTTTGCCTTTAACTAGCAAGGCCAACGGTACACTTTCTCAGTCCTTCCTCAGGGGTATATCAACTCCGTGGCACTGTGTCATAATTTAGTCCGTAGGGACCTTGATCTCCTTTCCCTTCCACAAGACATCACACTGGTCCATTATATTGATGACATTATGCTGATTGGACCTAGTAAAGAAGAAATAGTTATGACTCTACACTTATTGGGGAGACTTATGTGTGCTAGAGGTTGGGAAATTAACCCAACAAAAATTAAGGCACCTTCCACCTCAGTGAAATTTCTAGGGATCCAATGGTGTGGGGCATGTCGAGATATTCCTACTAAAGTGAAGGATAAGTTATTGTATCTGGGTTCCCCCACAACTAAACAGGAGGCACAACGTCTGGTGGGTCTCTTTGGATTTTGGAGGCAACATATCCCTCATTTGGGTGTGTTGCTGTGGCCTATTTATCAAGTGACTCAGAAAGCTGCTAGTTTAGAGTGGGGCCCAGAGCAGCAGAAGGCCCTGCAACAGGTTCAGGCTGCCGTGCAGGCTGCTCTGCCACTTGGGCCATATGATCTGGCTGATCCGATGGTGCCTGAAGTGTCTTTAGTAGATAGAGATGCTGTTTGGAGCCTTTGGCAGGTTCCTATTGGTGAATCGTAATGCAGACCCTTGGGGTTTTGGAGCAAAGCCCTGCTATCCTTTGCAGATAACTACTCTCCTTTTGAGAAACAGCTTTTGGCTTGTTACTGGGCTTTGGTAGAGACTGAATGCCTAACTGTGGGCCACCAAGTCACCATGAGGCTTGAGCTGCCCATCATAAACTGGGTGTTGTCTGACCCACAGAGTCATAAAGTTGGACATGCACAGTAGCACTCCATCATTAAATGGAAGTGGTATATCAGAGATCGGGCTTGAGCAGGACCTGAAGGCACAAGTAAGTTGCATGAGGAAGTGGCCCAAATGCCTGTGGTCTCCACTCTAGTCACATTACCTTCCCTGTCC
>NW_006921664.1:7016175-7017530 GCF_000298275.1 Orycteropus afer afer | reverse complement strand
CAAGAAATGGCCAGATGTGCCATTATATACGGATTCATGGGCTGTGGCTAATGGCTTAGCTGGATGGTCTGGGACTTGGAAGGAGCATGATTGAAAGATTGGTGATAAGGATGTATGGGGAAGAGGTATGTAGATAGATCTCCCTGAATGGGCCAAAGGAGTAAAGATATTTGTGTCTCATGTGAATGCCCATAAAAAAGTGACCTCAGCAGAGGAGGACTTTAACAATCAGGTGGGTAGGATGACATGTTCAGTGGAAACCAGCTGCCCTTTTCCCCCAGCTACTCCTGTCATTGCTCAATGGGCTCATGAACAAAGTGGCCATGGTGGCAGGGATGGAGGTTATGCATGGGCTCAGCAACATGGATTCCTGCTTACCAAGGCTGATTTGGCAATGCCACTGCTGAGTGCTCAATCTGCCAACAGCAGTGACCAACACTGAGTCCGTGAAATGGAACCATTCCTCGGGGTGATCAGCCAGCAACGTGGTGGCAGGTTGATTACACTGGACCACTTCCATCATGGAAAGGACAACGTTTTGTTCTTACTGGAATAGATGTTTATTCTGGATATGGCTTTGCCTTCCCTGCATGCAATGCTTCTGCTAAAACTACCATCCATTGACTTACAGAATGCCTTATCCACCATCATGACATCCCTCACAGCATTGCTTCAGATCAAGGGACTCATTTTACAGCACATGAAGTGCAGGAGTGGGCTTGTGCTCATGGAATTCACTGGTCTTACTATGTTCCCCATCATCCTGAAGCAGCTGGTTTGATAGAACGATGGAATGGCCTCTTAAAAACACAAATACGGCACCAGCTAGGTGGCAATACCCTGAAGGGTTAGGGCAATGTTCTCCAGGATGCTGTATATGCTCTAAACCAGCATCCAATATATGGTTCTGTTTCTCCAATAGCCAGGCTTCACAGGTCCAGGAACCAAGGGGTGGAAACAGGAGTGGTACCACTTACTATTACCCCTAGTAACTCACTCAAAAAAATTTTGCTTCCTGTCCCTGCTACCCTATGCTCTGCAGGTCTGGAGATCTTATTCCCAAAGGGAGGAACACTCCCCCTGGAGACACAATACTGATTGCATGGAACTGGAAATTAAGAATGCCACCAGCTTTTTTGGCTTCCTCATGCCTCTGGATCAACAAACAAAGAAGGGCATCAGTGTACTACCTAGTGTGATAGATCTTGATTACCAAGGGGAAATTGGGTTGGCTTTACATAATGGAGGTAAAGATGAATATGTCTGGAATACAGGAGATTCTTTAGGATGTCTTTTAGTACTACCATGCCCTGTGATTAAAGTCAATGGAAAATTACAGCAACCCAATTCTGATA
>NW_006921664.1:7002160-7015360 GCF_000298275.1 Orycteropus afer afer | reverse complement strand
CTTCCAGCTTGTCCTTGGAATAGCATTGCAAGCAGGCCACACCCCTGGGGAAACTCCCCTTGGGCAGACCGGCCGCTCAGAACTCAGTCATCTGATCCCATCATGGGAACCACCACTCACAACTGGAGTCCAGCCAAGTTGACACATCTTCAACTATCACAGTGTGGTATGCTTCCAGGATATCCAGGGACATCTTGGGAAGAGAGACATTCTTCTGTGGATCAGGACTCTGGTGTGCTGCCTACAACCTTCTGTGAGTGAGCAGCCCACTGCTTGGCCTGGAGATCTTGGATTTGTCTTTCGTTGGAGTCAATAGCCTGTGTACTGCCTGCCAGCCTTGAGTTTCTCGGCCCCCTGGAGTTACGGAAGCTAAGGCTGCCTCCAGCCTGAGGTTTCCTCCAGGGACTTTGGACTTGCCGGCTTCTATACGTTTGTGAGCCATTTTCCTAAGATAAATTTGTTTCTCTCTCTACATATAAGGTTGCTGGTTTTTGTTTTTCTAGATTACCCAGTCTAACACAGTAATCTAGAGCACTAGTGGCACAAACAGTTAAATGCTCAACTGCTAACCAAAAGATTGTTGGTTTGAAACTACCCAGCAGTTCTGTGAGGGAAAGACCTGGCAATCTGATCCTGTAAAGATTATAGCCAAGAAAACTCTATGCGGCAGTTCTATTCTTTCACATAGGGTCACTATGAGTCAAAAACAATGGAATGACACCCACCAAAAGCAACAATATGTCTCTTTTTCTGTCAGCTTTTAACATTTCCTTTTTACTTTTTACATTTTGCACTTTCACCAAGATAAATTTAATTGTAGGTATTCTTGTCACCCAATACATTCTCTCTAGGTGAAGACTCATGTCTTACTTTAATGCTGGTAAATTTAATCTACCTGTTTTCCCCCATTAAACCTTGCCTCATTACCATTTTTGTTAATATATATTTCTGGAATTTCTCTTAGATGTTGGAAATTTTTAAGGCTAGACTTCAGTGGTGTCCATATATTTGCCCATTTTCTAGATCCTATCTATTATGTGGAGCCCTGGTGGCATAGTGGCTAAGGTATTTGACTGTTAACCAGAAGGCTGGTGGTTTAAACCCACCAGCCAGTCCTTGGAAGGAAGACTGGACAATCTACTTCCACAGAGATACCGCCTTGGAAATCCAAGAAGGGGTCACTATGAGTCAGATCAACTCAATGGCAGTTAGTGAATTTATCTATTATGGATTAAATGTTTTTTCCCAAATATAAGTGTTATAAATCCTTACCTCTATGCTTGTGGTTATGATTCCATTTGGGAATGGGATGTTTTTGTTATGTTAATGAGGCAAGATTTATGTAGGGTGTACCTTGAGTCAATCTCTTTTGAGATATAAAAGAGATTAAATGCAAGCTAGCAAGCAGAGATAGGGGAAGAGAGATTCCAAACCACATGAAGATTGACTAGGAGCAGAAGCTCAACGAAACAGGACCTTCCCTCAGAGGCCACAGAGGTAGAAACTTGTCAGAGAGCTGACACTCTGAATTAGGACTTCTAGCTTCCTAAGCTGTAAGTTAATACTGCTATTATTCAAATTTATGCACCAAACACTGAAGCCAAAGATGAAAAATTTGAAGATTTTTACCAACTTCTGCAGTGTGAAATTGACCAAACATGTAACCAAGATGTATTTATTATTACTAGTGATTGGAATGTGAAAGTTGGAAACAAAGAGTTGGAAACATCAGTATTTGGAAAATATGACCTTGGTGATAGAAATGACATCAGAGAGTGTGATAGAAATGACATCAGAGGTCGCATGATAGAATTTTGCAAGATGAACAACTTACTCATTGCAAATATCTTTTCTCAACCATATAAATGGTGTCTAAACACGTGCACCTCACCAGATGGAATACATAGGAATGAGACTGACTACATCTATGGAAAGAGGTGATGGAGAAGCTCAATACTTTCAGTCAAAACAAGGCCAGGAACTGACTGTGGAACAATCAATTGCTCATATGCAAATTCATGTTGAAGCTGAAGAAAATTAAAACAAGTCCACCAAAACCAAAATATGACCTTGAATATGTCCCGTCTGAATTTAGAGACCCTCTGAAGACAGATTGTTGCATTGGACACCAGTGACTGCATACTAGATGAGTTTTAGGATTACAACAAGAACATCATACATGAAGAAAGTAAAACGTCATTAAACAAATAGGAATGGTAGAAAATACCAAAATGCATGTCAAAAGAGACTGTGAAATTTGCTCTTGAAGGACAGTAGCTAAAGTGAATAGAAGAAATGATGAAATAAAAGAGCTGCACAGAAGATTTCAAAGGGCCACTCAAAAAGACAAAGTAGAGTATCATTATGAACTGTGCAAAGAGTTAGAAAACCAAAAGAGAAGAACATGCTTGGCATTTCTCAAGTTGAAAGAACTGAAGAAAAAATTCAAGCCTCGAGTTGCAATATTGAAGGATTCTATAGGCAAAATATTGAACAATGCAGGAAGCTTCAAAAGAAGACAGAAGGAATACACAAAGTCACTGTATCCAAAAGAATTGGTTGATGTTCAACTATTTCAGGAGTTACCATATGATCAAGAACCAATTGTACGGAAAGAAGGAATCCAAGCTGCACTGAAGGAATTGGCAAAGAACGAGGTTTCAGGAATTAATGGAATACCTATTGAGATGCTTCAACAAAGGATGTGGCACTGGAGGCACTTATTCGTTTTTGCCAAGAAATTTTGGAAGACCTGGCTGTTTTGCTTACCTAGTGCCTCCCTGACAGGAATATACCACAAATGGAATGGTTTTAAAAAACAGGAGTTTATTCTTTTACAATTTTGGAGGTTAGAAGCCCTTAGACTTTGGGCTTCAGCTCTGCCTCTTACTCCTGGCCAACTGAAGCTAGAGGCATCTCTTCACTCAGGCAGCTGCTGGCTGCTGAGGCTGACAAACCCAAGGTCAACAAGTAAAAAGGCACAGTCCTGATATTAACAAACCACATGGCAGGCTATGTATTCAAGTCCATTAAAAACTCCAAGATTGGCAGGGCAACATTGCAGGCTGCTGAACAATGACTTGGCTACATGCAGGGTTCAAGTGTGCCATCAGCTGGAGACCTTCCTCAAAGTTGCTTCTTATATACTGGAAGCAAACCACATCCATAAAGCAGCTTCTCAGCTGCTCTAATAGATTCCATCATGGAGTTAATTACCAATCTAACCATGGGTAATAACTACATCCAGCTGCCCAGCCACTCAACCAGGCCCAGCCAAGTTGACATACAACCTTAACTACCACACTGGCCAATTGAGTGGAAGAGTTTAATATTTTTGCCCATTCCAAAGAAAGGTGATCCAACACAATGTGGAAATTATCAAACAATATCAATATCAATGCCACACATAAGTAAAATTTTGCTGAAGATAATTCAAAAACGGGTTCAGCAGTATATTGACGAAGAGCTTCCAGAACTTCAAGCTGGATTCAGAAGAGGATGTGGAATGGGGAATATCATTGCTGATGTCAGATGGATTTTGCTGAAAGCAAAGAACACCAGAAAGATGTTTACTTATATTTTATTGACTATGCAAAAGCATTCGCTTTTGTGGATCATAACAAATTGTGGATAACATTGAGAAGAATGGGAATTCCAGAGCACTTAATTGTGCTCATGAGGAACTTGTGCATAGACTAAGGGACTGTTGTTTGAACAGAACAAGGGGATACTGCATGGTTTAATATCAAGAAGGGTGTGTGTCAGATTTGTATCCTTTCACCATACTTATTCAATCTATATGTTGAGCAAATAATCTGAGAAGCTGGACTATCTGAAGAAGAATGCAGCGTCAGGATTGGAGGAATACTCATTAACAACCTGTGATATGCAGATGACTCAACCTTACATGCTGAAAGTGGAGATGACTTAAAGAACTTACTAATGAAGATCAAAGACTACAGTTTTCAGTGTGGATTACACCTCAACATAAAGAAAACAAAAATCCTCACAACTGGACCAATAAGAACATCACAATAAATGGAGAAAAGATTGAAGTCGTCAGAGAGATTTCATTTTGCTTGAATCCGTGATTAACACCCATGGAAGTAGGAGTCAAGAGAGCAGACATTGTATTGCACTGGGCACATCTGCTGCAAAAGACCTTTTTAAAGTGTTAAGAGGCAAAGATGTCACTTTGAAGACTAAGGGGCCCCTAACCCAAGCCTTGTATTTTCTATCACTTCATATGTTTGTGAAAACTGGACAATGAATAAGGAGGACCAAATAAGAGTTGAAGCCTTTGAGTTGTGGTGTTGGGGAAGAATACTAAAAATACCATGGGTTGACAGAGTGAACAAATCTGTCCTGGGAGAAGTGGAGCCTGAGTGTTCCTTGGAAGTGAGAATGGCCAAACTTTGTCTCACCTACTTTGGTCATGCTGTCAGAAGGGACCATTTCCTGGAAAAGGACATCATGCTTGGTAAAGTAGAGGGTCAGCGAAAAAGGAGAAAGCCTTCAACAAAGTGGATTGGCACAGTGGCTGCAACAATGAGCTTAACTGTAGCAGGAATGTGAGGATGGCACAGGACCAGCCAGTGTTTTGTTCTGTTGTACATAGGGTAGCTATGAGTCAGAGCTGACTCGATGGCACCCAACAAAAACAAATTGTGGAGAAATAAATTTCTGTTGACTAAAGCCATCCACTTGTAGTATTTGTGTTACAGCAGCACTAGATAACTAAGACAATATCCTATCCTGCTTCTTTCACTCCCTACAGGTTTTACCTGAGAACAGTCTCTCCACATAATGCTTCAAAGTATTATTGGATATAGTGCTGGCTCATGAGCACTACTCATTAACTGCAACAGTGGACTCAAACATACCAACAATCATGAAGATGGTACAGAATCTGGGTCTCCAGGAGTCAGAGACATTTCGATAACAACTAACAGCAACATAATTGCTTGCACAGGCTCTGCTTCTAAGACTGGTGAAGTAACTTGATCATACACTGTGGCATGGTGATGACAAGTTCTGAACCCAAGGAGTCAGGTCCAGGGGCCACTCTTATCTGTTATTCTGCTACACTTACTTGTTGTTGTTGTTATGTGCTGTCGAGTTGAATCTGACTCATAGCGACCCCTCCTTGGGTTTTCAAGGCAGTATCACTACGGAAGTAGATTGCCCCATCTTCCTTCCGGGGAGTGGCTGGCGGGTTTGAACCACCAGCCTTCTGGTTAGCAGCCTAGTGCCTTAGGCACTATGCTACCAGCTGTTGTGTTGTTGTTGTTATGTGCCGTGGAGTCGGCCTCGACTCATAGCTTCCCCTCCTTGGGTTTCTGAGGCAGTATCACTACAGAAGTAGATTGCCCCCATCTTCCCAGAGCTCCCGCTATACATACTTAGAAGGTGTTAAAATGAGAAAAGTAGAATTGAGCTCAGTAATGTCCCAGCCTTGGGCAGTCTCAATGCTGAATGTTGGCAGTCCTCAGAGGAACGTTCCCACTGACCTCCCATGCCCCTTCTACTGTTGAGTAATGATGGTTTGCAGTCCTTGGCTCAGCCTGCGGTTCTGGTCAACTTCCTGGGCTCCATTCAACTTCCCCAGTTGAATGTTTCAGCCTTCCATGACGGCTGAATTTCACCTACCCTGTCTGCCTTGGAGGTGGGGTGGAGTGTGGGAGTCTGGTCTTTCTCCATCTCCTTTTCAACACTTTATTTGGCACCAACACTCTGCCCTCTTTCCTTCAGGGCCTTTCATTAGGTTCTTAATAGCCTTTTCTTCTCTTAAAACCTTCCTCTGCATATCAAAAACTTTGGCTTTCAAACGCATTGTTTCTGATTTGGGATCAAGAGCTTACTTTGGAAGTTAAAAAACTGAACACAGATTATTTCTTTCTGTATTACAACCATGCATAGTTCTCATTCACCTTCAGGTTCTATGAGTTCCATGCAAGCAATAGAAGAAAAGCACAGATATTTGTAGTTCAAGAAACTTTTCTACCATGCATATAAAATAAATTGGTACAGAACCTGGCATGGAGTACATATACAATAAAGGTTGTCAGTGTGTACTTTGTAATTGTTGAATTATTTTCATCTTTGGCATCTGCCAGTGCATGTTTCAATACAACAGATTTTTCTTTCTCTGTGAGCTCCACAGCCTCATAAGGGGCCTTGCATGGCCTGAGGCCATGGTTCATTGTACAGCTTCTCTCAAGGATGCTAGTGGAATTTGTAGTAATGTAACTCCTGGGGACTCACTATTTCTGGAATGTAACCACCGGACCACTACAGATTTATTCTTCCCTGTATGCTTTTATTGAGTCACATTTAAATAAGCACAAATTTCCCTGCCATTTGCTTGCCTGTTGCCTTTGCTTTGCTTCTTTTCTTTCTCTTAAATATGTAGAAGTATACTATTTGAATTTCTGTTTCAAACCAAAAAATAAAAAAGCATAATTCAAACCAAAAAATTATGCAAACATGCCAATTTGAAGATTAACATTCTGTCTTTGTGTTTATGGGGATGTGAAGACTTATTGAATAAAAATAATAGTATGCGCCAAATTATATACACAGAAAGTGTCATTTAACATCCATTTGGGCAACTTCTGACCACATATATGTCTGTGGTCCCGAAAGCTTTTTTTTTTTTAAGGCAAAGCAGCTGTCTTTTTGTTTATTGTTGTTGTTATTATTAGGTGCTCTCAAATCTGTTCTGACTCACAGTGAGCTGTGTACAACAGAATAAAACACTGACTGGTCCTGTCCCATCCTCACAATTGTCGCTGTTTGAGCTCATTGTTGCAGCCACTGTGTCAATCCATCTCATTGAGGGTCTTTCTCTTTTATTTTGCTTACCCTCTACTTTACCAAGTATAATATCCTTCTCCAGGGAATGGTACCATCTGATAATATGACTAATGTAAAAGGAATGAAATATCATAATCCTTCCTTCTAAGGAATATTCTGGGTATACATCTTCCAAAACAGATTTGTTCATTCTTCTGGCTGTCCATGGCATAGCGAATATTATTTGCCAACACCATAATTTAAATGCATCCATACTGTGGTTTTCCTTATTCGTTGTCCAGCTTTTACATGCATATGAGGCTATTAAAAAGACAGTGGCTTAGGTCAAACGTACCTTAATCTTCAAAGGGACATTTAAAAAGGTCTTTTGCAGCAAATTTGTCCAATGCAATATGTCGTTTGATTTCATGACTCTTGGTTCCATGGACATTGATTCTGAATCCAAGTAAAATTAAATTCTTGGCAACTTCAATCTTTTCTCCCTTTGTCATGATGTTCCTTATTGGTCTAGTTGTGTGGATTTTTGTTTTGTTTATGTTGAAGTGGGAGCTCTGGCAGAGTAGTGCCTAAGGCATTTGACTGCCAACCAGAAGGCTGGCAGTTCAAACCCACCAGCCACTCCTCGGAAGGAAGGTTGGACAATCTACTTCTAGTGATACCATCTCAGAAATCCGATGAGGGGCTGCTATAAGTCAGATCTGACTCAATGGCAGTGAGTTAGGTTTTTGGTTTTGGTTATTGTTCTGCTTACCTAGTGCTGCTCTGATAAGAATATACCACAAATGTGATGGTCTTAACAAACAGGAGTTTATTTTCTTACAGTTCGGGAGGCTAGAAGTCCGAGTTCCAAGTGCCAGGCTCTAGGGTGTGTGTGGGAAAGCCCCTTGACCTTGGACTTCAGCTCTGCCTCTTGCTCCCGGCCCACTGAAGCTAGAGGCATTTCTTCACTCAGGCAGCTACTGGCTGCTGAGGCTAACAAGCCCAAGGTCAACAAAATGGCACAGTCCCGATGTTACCAAATCACATGGTAGGCCATTAATTCAAGTCCATTGTAAGTGCCAAGGTCAGCAAAGCATGGCAGGCTGCTGAACAATGACACAGCTACATACAGGGTCCAAGCATGCCATAAGCTAGAGAATATCCCCAAGACTTCTCCTTATATACGGGAAGCAGACCACATCCCAAAGGCAGCTACCAAGCTGCTTGTGGTAGATTCCACCATGGAGTTGATTGCTAGTCTCATCATGGTGAGTAACTACCACCAGCTGTCCAGCCACTCAACCAGGCCCAGGCAAGTTTACATACAAATTTAACTACCACAGTTATGTTGAAGTATAATCCAAACTGAAGGCTGGGGTCTTCTACCTTCATCAGTAAATGCTTCAAGTCTTCTTAACTTTCAGAAGTCAAGGTTGTATCTTATGCACATTGCTGGTTTTTAATGAGTCTTTCTCCAATTCTGATGCTGCATTCCTTTTTACATAGTAGCTTCATGGATTATTTGCCAAGCATACAACCTGAATAAGTATGGTGAAAGAATACAACCCTGACACACACATTCACTGATTTAAAAAGATAACGTATGCCTTGTTCTATTTGAATGACTGCCTCTTGGTCTATGTGTCGCTTCCTCATGAGCACAATTACGTGTTCTGGAATTCCCATTTTTGCAGTATTACCCATCATTTGTTACAATCCACACAGTTGAATGCCTTTGCATAATCAATAAAATACAATATACATAATCAATAAAATACAGTATACATAATCAATAAAATACAGTATTGTCTGGTATTCTCATCTTTCAGCCAAGATACATTTGACATCAGCAGTGATATACCTTGTTTCATGTCTTCTTCTGAATCCAGCTTGAAATTCTGGCAGTTGCCTGTCAATGTACTGCTGCTACTGTTTTTGAATTATTTTCAGTGTAGTTTTACTTGTGCGTGATATTAATGATATTGTTCAATAATTTCCACATTCTGTTAGATGACTTTTCTTTTGAAGGGGCATGGGTATGGATCTCTTCCCGTTGGTTGGCCCAGTAGCTGTCTTCCAAATTTTTTTACATGAATGAGTGAGCACTTTCAGTGTTGCATCTGTTTGTTGAAACGTCTCAGTGGGTATTCCTGGAGCCTTGTTTTTCCCCAATGCCTTTGCTTCAGCTTAGATTTCTTCATCAGTTTTTAATCATATGTTACCTCCTGAAATGGATGAATATTGACCAATTATTTTTGGTACAGTTAGTCTGTGTATTTCTTACATCTTCTTTTAATGCTTCTTATGTCATTCAATATTTTGCCCATAGACTCCTTTAATATTGCAACTTGCGGGTTGAATTTTTTGTTCAGTTTTTTCAGCTTGAGAAATGTTGAGTGTGTTCTTCCCTTTTGATTTTCTAACTCCATATTTTTACATGTTTCATTATGATACTTTACTTTGTCTTCTTTAGTCACCCTTTAAAATCTTCTGTTCAGCTCTTTCACATCATCATTTCTTCCATTTGATTTAGCTGCTCTCCTCTGAAGAGCAAGTTTAGATCTCTTCTCACATCCATTTTTGTGTTTTCTTTCTTTCTTGTCTTTTTAATGACTTTCCTTTCTTCATGTATGATTTCTTTGATGTCTTACCAGAACTTGTCTGGTCTTTGGTGATTGGTGTTCAAAACCTTAATTCTTTTTTCAGATGGTCTCCAAATTTAGGTGTGACATACTAAGGTCATATTTTGGCTTTCATGGACTTACTTTAATTTTCTTCAGTCCCCACTTAAACTTGCACAAGATGATCTATTCCACAGTTGGCCCCTGGCCTTGTTCTGCTTCATGACATTGAGCTTCTCCTTTGCCTCTTACCACAAATGTAGTAAGTTTGATTCCTGTATATTCCATCTGGTGAGGTCACCATATATGGTCATCATTTATGTTGTTGCAAAGAGATGTTTGCAATGAATATATCATTGTTCTTGCAAAATTCTATCATGTAATCCTTGGCATCATTTATGTCAGTAAGGCCACATTTTCCAGCTATCAATGACTCTTCTTTGTTTCTAAATTTTGCATTCCAGTCACTAGTAATTATCATGCATCTTGATTGCATGTTTGATCAATTTCAGACTGTAGAAGTTGCTAAAAGTTTTCAATTTCTTCATCTTTGGCTTTAGTGTTTGGTACATAAATTTGAGCAATAGTCATATTAACTAAGGTGTGGATATTACCCTATTACTGCCAGCATTGTACTTCAGGATGGATCTTGAAATGTTCTTTTTGACAAAGAATGTGATGTCATCCCTCTTCAATTTGTCATTCCTTGCATAGCTGATCATATGATTGTCTGATTCAAAATGACCAATTCCAGTCTATTTCAGCTTACTAATATGCAGGATATAGATCTTTATGCATTTCATTTAATTTTTGACAACTTTAAGTTTTCCTAGATTCATAATTCATACATTCCATGTTCCACTTATTGATGGATGTTTGGAACTATTTCTTCTCATTGTGAGTCATGCTACAATAGCAAATGAAGATCCTGAAAGCTTTACTCCATCCATGTCATTAAAGTCGACTCTCTTTTGAGAAGGTAGCTCTTCCCCAGTGGTATTTTTAGTGTCTTCCAACCTGAGGGGCTCACATTCCAACACTATATCAGACAACATTTTACTGCTGCTATTCATAAGGTTTTCAGTCACCATTTTTTTTTTTTCCCCAGAAGTAGATCTGGTCATGTACTTCTTCCTAGTCTGTCTTAGTCTGGAAGCTCCATTGAAACCTATCTACCATGGGTGACCCTCCTGGTAGTTGAAATTGTGGTGGCATAGCTTTCAGCATCATAGTAACATGCAAACCACCACAGTGTTATATACTCTAAATAATGATTTTAAAGACCCTAAATGTCTCAGAATGAATGAGCAGCAGGGCTCCAGTATCTACAGCACTTCTTCCTTTTCTCCTCCTTCACCTCCCTCCTCCTTCCCCTTCTCCTGGCTTCATTCACTCACCCGGCTGCCCTGCATATTTTAACTCCTGTCTCAGGGCAGACTTGCAGTGGTTCCTCCACTCCTGCTGGTATGCTGGCAGCATTGGCTAAGCCTGGGACACTGGTGGGCTTCTGTCTCCAGGCAGTGGCAGTGGTGATACAGTGGTACCATACAGTGGCAGTGGTAGCTACACATGACCAGGAAGCAGCTGCACCAACAAAGCAGCAGCAGCCAAGGCTGCGGCCACTTGCCTACTTCCAGCGCCCATAACCCATAGCTACAGCTATGTGCTTCCCGCCTTATGAACTCCCCCTCCTACACCCTGTGCATGAATGTGCACAAAGTCCTAATTCAGCTTACAGCACAGTCCCACCAGGGATACCCACATATCAGCAAGATTGGCCTCCCAAATCCAGTGGACATGGCTCTCAGGTTTTGTCTGACAGGCTCCTAAAAAGGTTTTAATATAATAAACTTTAGGGGGATTTAACTATAGATTGTATGGGGACTGCCTGTATATAATATTATGTTTGCACAATGTTCAAATCACATAATGTCCTATTTCACTCAACATATCATGGAAGTCAAATGATACATACCTGTATTAAGATGCTTCAAGTAATATTAGGGAGTGTTTGCTGATTTTGGGAGCTCTGGTAGTGTAGTGCCTAAGGCACTTGGCTGCTAACCAGAAGGCTGGTGGTTCAAACCCACCAGCCACTCCTCGGAAGGAAGGTTGTGCAATCTACTTCCATAGTGATACTGCCTCGGAAACCCAAGGAGGGGTTGCTATGAGTCGGGTCCGACTCGACGGCACATAGCAACAACAACGACAAAAACAGACTTTCTACAAAAGGAGCACTGGTGGCACAGTGGTTAAATATCTCAGGTGCTAACCAAAAAGTGGCTGGTTTGAACTCTGTAGCTGCTTGCTCCACAGGAGAAAGATGTGCCTGTCTGTTTCCATAAAGATTATAGCCTTGAAAACCCTATGGGGCAGTTCTAGCCTGTCCTATAGGGTCATTATGAGTAAGAATGGACTCATCAGCATTTTTTTTTTTTTTTAAATAAACTACTGTTGAGTTACAAAGGAAATATAAATTATTTGGCTTGTTCCAATAGGCACTCTTAGTTTCTGTGGGGAACAAGCCATTCCCTATTACTATTATTATTCTATCACTGAACAATATTTGATTCATTGACAATCTGTGGCCACCTCACTTTCTTGACCCCAAACACCAGTATTATTGCTAACATTTAGTGAGCACTTACTATATATTAGTTACTATTCTAAGCCCCTTCCACATGTAGATTAATTTAATTGCATAATAATTGTACACATTAGGTAGACTTTGTTATTATTATGAAAACTTTGTTGTTAGGTTCCATTGAGTTGGCTCCAACTCATAGCGACCCTATGTCCAACAGAATGAAATGTTGCCTGGTTCTGCCTTGTCCTCACTATTGTTTCTATATTTGAGCCCATTGTTCTAACCACTGTGTTAGTCCATCTCCTTGAGAGCCTTCATCTTTTTCACTGATCCTCTATTTTACTAAGCATATCCGTTTCTAGGGACTGGACCCTACTGATCACACGTCCATGGTAAGTGAGACACAGTCAGTCTTGCAATCTTTGCTTCTAAGAAGCATTCTGGCTGTACTTCTTCTAAGACAGATTTGTTCAATCTTCTGACAGTTTATGGAATATTCAATATTCTTTACCTACACCATAATTCAAATGTATCATTTTTTTTTTCTTTATTCATTGTCTAGCTTTGCATGTATATGAGGTGATTGAAAATGCCACGCCTGGGGTCAGACACCCCTTAGTCCTTAAGGTGACATTTTTTGCTGTTTAACATTTTAGAGAGGTCTTTTGCAGCACATATGCCCATTGCAATATTCCATTTGATTTCTTGACCACTGCTTCTATGGGCTTTGATTATAGATCCAAGTGAAGTGAAATTTTTGACAACTTTAATCTTTTCTGCATTTATTATGATGTGGCTTATTGGTCCAGTTGTGAGGATTTTTTTTTCTTTATGTTGAAGTATAATCCATTTTACATATGAAGACCATTTTACATATGAGAAAAATGAATCTCAGAGAGTAATGATAGACTCTTATCTTGTTATAGAATTCTGCTCCCTTCTACTACTCTTTTAGTAAAACCAACATGTACTGCAACATCTTCTTGTCATTTGGTGCCTCTCATCTTGCATCACCTTTTGTGTTCATGTCAGAGGAAGTGCTCAGAAAATATAGGTGTCCAGAAAACTTGAAAAAGAGTTCTCAAATCCCTTTGGGTTCTCCTCTTTGTTGTTGTTGTTATGTGCCGTCGAGTCAGCCCTGACTCATAGCGACCCCTCCTTGGGTTTCCGAGGCAGTATCACTACGGAAGTAGGATT
>NW_006921664.1:7000261-7002060 GCF_000298275.1 Orycteropus afer afer | reverse complement strand
AACCTTCCTTCCGAGGAGTGGCTGGTGGGTTTGAACCGCCAGCCTTCTGGTTAGCAGTCAAGTGCCTTAGCCACTATGCTACCAGAGCTTCTCCTCTAGGATTCCAATTTCTTCTAATCTTTGTATCTTCCTAATTCTGTTAGATACTTCCCATTCACACCACCTGGTTTCCATGCTAAGAAATCAGGGCTCAAGCCCTTGTTTTAGACTGTTCAATTGGTTTTCTGAGTCAGAACTCTGTGTGAAAGTGGCTAGAGAAGAGTAGGTATGGGTATTGCATGAGAGAAAAGGTGAGAGATGCATGTGAGAGGATGTTAAGACCTGAAACATCAAGTTCAAGGAAGCATTCAGAAAGCATTGGATCCAAGGCCACTTGCCAACAATACCAAATTGTAAGGCAGTAGGGGGGGGGGGCTTGGGAGGCAGAGCCAACTGTGCCTGTGTGTAGGTATGGGATATGACGGGTTCTTAGTGTAAGGAGAGATTCCCAGAGAGTTCACACTAAGGGCTGAGAATTCACACTAAGGGCAAAGAGAGCAAAGAAATGACCCAGAGCCATACTCTGGGGCAGGGATTTTGAGGGACTTGCATACAGGGAATCCAGGAGCAGCAGGAACAGGAAGAGAGAGAATTGCCCTGCTCAAAAGCTACAGATGAGTTCTATACTGGAGTACATAAAAGAGGTTCCTTGCCATGGTTCACATGATGCTCAACAGTCATTTATGCATGCTCGTGTTCCAGGAAGCAGAGATTTGAATCCAGGCATCCTTGTAAATCTCTCAGGGCTCTTCCAAGGCTTGGCACATCAGCAAAAACAATGGTCAAAACAGGGCAGCCTCACAAGCCCTGCAGTGTCTTGTCAGGAGTGTTGCCATCTTTAGGTATGCACAGTGTTTACCCTACACTCCACCCCTGCATACCTTAAGATGCCCTTACAATGATATTGCATCAGTTTTCCACAACACCTGTTGAGCCAGGGCAGCAGAGATGCGTGGCAGCCACATACCACACATACAATATAAGCAAAAGTAACATATCACAATAAAAACACAAAATCCAAGGAAGGATAGAAAAATATAACTCCAAGTGGCAAGAAGAGATTGAAACCACTTCAGGAGACTGTTGTCTGACCAGTGAAAGAGATCACTCCATGTATGGTTGTTGTTGTTGTTAAGTGCCATCGTGTAGTCTCTGACATAGTGATTCTATGTGCAGCAGGACTAAACACCTCCTGGTTCTGAGCCAGCTCCATGATTCTTGCTATCTTGCTACACTTGAGCCCATCACTGCTGCCACCATGTCAATCCACTTCATTGAGGGCCTTCCCTCTTTTGTCGACCCTCCACCTTACCAAGCATGGCATCCTTCTCCAGGGAATGGTCCCTTGTGACAACATGACCAAAGTATGTGAGATGAAGTCTGACCATTCTCGCCTCCAAGGAGCATTCTGGCTGCACTTCCTCCAGGACAGTCCTCTTAGTTCTTTTAGCAGCCCATAGTACTTTCAGCATTCTTCACCAACACCACAGCTCAAAAGCATCAACTCTTCTTCTGTCTTCCTTATTCATTGTCCAGCTCTCACATGCATATGAGGTGATTGAAAACATCATGGCTTGTGTCAGGTGCCTCCTAGTCCTCAAGGAGACCTCTTTGCTCTTCAGCACTTGAAAGAGGTCCTTTGCAGCTGATTTGCCCAGTGCTATAAGCATAGTGCCTCAGGCACTTGACTGCTAACCAGAAGGCTGGCGGATCAAACCCACCAGCCACTCCTTGGAAGGAAGATGGGGCAATCTACTTCC
>NW_006921664.1:6964549-6969971 GCF_000298275.1 Orycteropus afer afer | reverse complement strand
CAGCTCTTTTATCTTGTCATTTCTTCCATTTGCTTTAGCTACTCTTCACTCAAGGGCAAGTTTCAGAGTCTCTTCTGACATCCATTTTGGTCTCTTATTTCTTTCTTGTATTTTAATGACCTCTTGCTTTCTTCATGGATGATGGTCTTGATGTCATCTTACAATTCTGGTTTTCAGTCATAGGTGTTCAATGAATCAAATCTATTCTTTAGATGGTCTCTAAATTCAGGAGGGATATATTCAAGATCAGGAGCTCTGGTAGCATGGTGCCTAAGGCACTTGACTGCTAACCAGACGGCTGTTAGTTCACATCCACCACCCACTCCTCGGAAGGAATGTTGGGCAATCTACTTCCTTAGTGATACTGTCTCAGAAACCTAAGGAGAGATCACTATGAGTCAGGGCTGACTTGTCAGCACATAACAACATCATATTCAAGATCATATTTTGGCTCTCATGGACGTGTTTTAATTGTCTTCAACTTCAAGTTGAACTTGTATATGAGCAGTTGATGGTCTGTTCCACAATCAGGTCCTGGCCTGGTTTTGGCTGAAGATAATGAGCTTTTCCATTGCCTCTTGCCACAGATGTAGTCAATCTGATTCCTGTGTACTCCGTCTGGCAAAGTCCACATGTATAGCCGCCATTTGTGTTGTTGAAAAAAGGTATTTGCAATGAATAAGTTGTTGGTCTTACGAAATTCTATCCTGTAATCTCCAGCGTTATTTCTATCACCAAGGAAGGCCAAAAGTTCCAAATACCGGGGATTCTTCTTTGTTTACAACTTTTGCATTCCAATCATCAGTGATAAGCAACACATATTGATTGCATGTTTGGTCAATTTAAGACTGTAGAAGTTGATAAAAATCTTTAGTTTTCTCATCTTTTGCTTTGGTGGTTGGTTCACAATTTTGAATAATAGTCGTATTAACTGGTCTTCCTTGTAGGCATATGGATATCATCCTATCAGTGACAGCATTGTACTTTAGGACAGATCTTGTTAGCTGGGTCAATCCACTGCAGGAGACTAGTCAGGGAGGACAAAGGAGTTCTCCACAGACCCAGCAGTTGCTGCAGGTATGGAGCTCAGTTATAGTTTTGGACAAGTTGGCAAATAGGTTGGAGGTCACTAACCTATGAATGGAAAGATAGATGTTCAGTAGACTCTAAGACAGGTAGGTCATGTCCATCTAGCAAGAAACATGACACCTGAGAGTCTTGACTCTAGACTGTTCCACCCTGAGGAGACATACCTAGTTGGCAATATGATACTTGCTGTCTTACAGTTTCAGTTTTGGAAGGAGTAGATCAAGGGTGTGTGTGGGAAATTATAATACCCAAAGAAACTAATGTTATTTTGGACATAGGTGGTTGTGGATCATGCACACATATGGTTTTTGATGCTCTTGGGTATATAGAGGGTATAATCTCTAAGTTCTACTAGGCTTAAGCCACACAGTACAGAAAAGTAAACCAATGGGGCCCTTTTTTGCCAAATCCAGTTTTGGGTAATTATAGTGTCTCCTGAGGTCAAGTCTTGTGGCAAGGGAAAAAGCAAATTACTGTTTTGGTTACCTAGTGCCACTTTGACAGGAATATACCACAAATGGGATGGTCTTAACAAATGGGTTTATTCTCTTACAGTTTGGAGGCTTTAAGTTCAAGTTCAAAGTGCCAGGCTCTAGGAGCTGGGTGAAAGCCCTTCAGCTTTGGGCTTTAGCTCTGCCTCTGGCTTCCGGGCCACTGAAGCTAGAGGCTTTTCTTCACTCAGACAGTTGCTGGCTGCTGAGGCTGTGAAGCCCAAGGTTGACAAGTAAAATGGCACAGTCCCGATGTTACCAAACCACACAGCAGGCCATTAATTTAAGTCCATTTTAAGTCCCAAGGGCAGCAGAGCATGGCAGGCTACTGAACAATGACATGGCTACATGTAGAGTCCAAGCATGCCATAAGCTAGAGACCATTCCCCAAAGCTTCAGCTTAGATACAGGAAGCAGACCACATTCCCTAAAGCAACTACTTAGTTGCTCACAGTAGATTCCACAATGGAGTTGATTACCAGTCTCATCATGGGGTATACTACATCTAGCTGCCTAGCTACTCAACCAGGCCTAGTCAAGTTGACACACAAACTAACTACCACAGTTACCCTGTGTTCCTGTTTGGGGTAGCCCTATATCTTCATAGGGTGCTTGCACCTGGTGGTGTCTGGTCCTTGAGTCAATAGCATATATGCACTTGCGTGGGTTTGCTGCTCAAATTCATTTAAGACCCGAATGCATACAGAAGCTTCTTAGTCTTCTTAGACTGAGTTTCTTGCCTCAACTGCTTTTTCAGCAAGTCATTCATTCTTTCTATCAGGCCATCATCAGTGGGATTATATGGCAAATGGAAGTGTGAGTATATATCTGGTCTGCCTAGTCCTGCATCTCACGTCCAGTGAAATGGGTTCCTTGATCACAGAGGTATCTGACATTATGAGTAGTGGCATTTTGGGTGACTCGCTTGCTAGGATAGGCTTGGAGGGAACACTGACATGGTAACCACACAGGTCAGAGCATACTAACAGCCTCCAGACAAAGACAAAAGTCCTATGTAATCCACTTGCCTTATTGGGCAGGTTCAGTTGCCCATGGTATGCATTTAGGTTGATGGGAAAGCATTCAGGCACGTTCTGAGGAGAAACTTGTACAGTCATTGCAAGTGTCAACTATGTCTCTGTAGAACAAGGATAGACTCATGCCTTTGGCTATAGCCCATAGAGTTCTTTGTCTCTTATGGCCCATTTTCTGGTGTAAGGCACTATGTCCTCCACAGGGAAGTCTTCCACTCTCTGTACCCTGGCCAGAGTATCTGCTTGTACATTCCCTGGTGGTGTGTCAGCTGAGTCAGCTGACACATGATATACTATAACATCCATACCCTTGATTTGATCTAAGAGTTCTTGCCACATTTGTGCATCCTATAAGGAATGACTAGCTATCATCCACTGTTGTTTATCCCATTGCAAGAGCTACAAGGTGAATTCTTTATAGACTGCCAAGCTATAGCTGCACAAAACAATTGGACACAGTTCATGCATTAGAACCATATACGCTGCTCATAGTTCTGCCCACTGACTGCTCTTTCTTTCACCTTGATCCATACAAATGCTGTCCTTTTGTGATTGTATAGTGACAGCTGTCCAATGTGCTGGATTATGCCGTGCTGACCCATACGTATACCATACAGTTTCAGGGACAGGTCCTATTCTTCTTTGACAAAGAAAGGGAGTTCAGAGGCTTTAATAAATTTCTGGATGCCAGCCTTGGCAGTAACATATCTTGTTGGACCTAGGACAGCATGCAGTTCAGTACTAAAAGGACTGTTGATTAGAGTACTTCTTTGCTGCAAAAAAATGTGTCACTTGGCCACAGTGTTGGTCTGGGCCATTCCAGATTGGGGTTTGTTGAAGGAACTTTGCAAACATCCTGCTACAAGCTATTGTGTTCTTACTACTATGGGTAATCCTTTTATTATGCTTTCTACTTGTAGGAGATTATGGTATACTGCACATAACTATTTCTTCAACATGCTGTATCTTTCTTCTGCTCCTTCCCATAACTGAGACCAAAAACTTAATGGTACTCTCGTATGCCCTTGCTTTTGCCACAAGCCCCAGCCAAAACATTCTGGATAACTAACTGCAACCAAATCACAGTGTTGTCCTTGCACTAAGACACCCAAAACTTGTTCTGTTTTATAGCTGCCTTCGGTGTCTGGAAGGCTTCCTTTCTGTAGAATTCCAAAATCACTGGACCCCTTTTTAATTAAGTAATAATACTTGGGGCATGTGGGGAATGAAGGAGCACCAATAACCCAGACCTACAAAGATTTGCATTTTTTTTTGGAATTTGTGGTTGGGGGTAGGCTTGTATTTTATTTATTACAGCTTCTGGTACCAATTTTGTCTTACCCAACCATACAACACCCAATAACTTGACAGACAAACCATGTTCCTGGAGTCTGTATTCATTGACAGCCCATCCTCGCTTTTTCAAGAAAGCTATCAGGGAGGAGTCTGCTTTTTGCAATACAGAAAGAAAATCAGATGTTAACATGACATCATCTATATAATGGAAAAAAGAAACACCCTCTAGGTAGGGCCACATGGTGAGGTCCTCGGCCACCAAGCCATGACAGATAATAAACCAAAAAACCAAACTCACTGCCCCTGAGTCAGATCCAACTCATAGAGACCTCTCCTTGGGTTTCTGAAGCAGTATCACTATGGAAAATTACTATGGTAGATTGCTCAAACGTCCTTCCAAGGAGTGGCTGGTGGGTTTGAACCACCAGCCTTCTGGTTAGCAGTCAAATGCCTTAGGCATTATGCCATGAAATAACCCCATGGTGGCACACTAAATATCTACTTTTTCCCAGCCCAGATAAAAGCAAATTGTTCTTGACTGTTGGGTTCTAATGGGATACTGAAAAAGGCATTAGCTAAACAAATACAAAATGATACATTCCTATAGCTTCCTCATTTTTCCCTAACAGTTGAGCTATGTTTGGCACAGCTGCATACAAAAGAGGAGTCATTTTGTTTAACTCCCAGTGGTCCACAGTCATTCTCCAAGAATTGTTGGACTTTTGTATAGGCCATACTGGACTATTAAAGGGGCTGGTGTTGGTCTTATTATTCTGACTCACACTAACTCTCTCACTCTAGTAGTTATCTCTTCATGACTGCCAGGGAGTTGATATTGTTTCAATGCTACTATTTGGCATGGCCATGGCAGCACAACAGGGATCCATTTAACATGTCCCCACACAACAGGTTTTCTAGCTCTTACCTAAACATGGAATTTTCCTGCTGTTGTCTGTAAGGTAAGGCCTGTGAGGACGTCCCTGCCTAAAATGTATTCAGGAAGAGGTGAAATGTACACTTCATAAGCTCGGGGCATTAGCCACCCAATTTGTAATGCTAGAGTCACCCAGCACAATTTCACTAACCCTCCAAAATAGCCTTTGATAGCACTCAGGGAATCTTTGAAATCATTAATATTTCCATAAATGAAGGAACATTTGGCCCAGGTCCACTAGAGCCAATACCTGTTGTTTGTTTTGGGAGTTCCAGCACATGGTGAGTTCCACATGTGGTTTCTTGTTCCCTGACACTAATCTGACAAAGAGCCAAAGTTCCAGGGGACCTTGACCTAACCTCTACTCTGTAGGTGAAGGTGACCTCCATACATCCCCTTCAGAGAGTGTTGTTGGTTGTGCCATTCTTCCTTTGTCTTCAGTCTTCTGTGAACTTCTGCTCTGGTTTCAGTTTCTGCAACAGTCTGACCAACACAGCATTAGGCTGCTTATCAATTTTTTCTACTGGGGTTTCTGCCCAGATCAAGTTCTGTCATGTTTGCCTATAAGTTACTTGCAC
>NW_006921664.1:6951878-6964449 GCF_000298275.1 Orycteropus afer afer | reverse complement strand
TCCTTCCTTTGACTGGTGGACATGTATGGGAGCTTACATTCTATTTCCTTGTCCTTTTTGTCTCCCCTAAATCAGCTGCAGTTTGGGCAGCCCATGAGACCAGCTGCCCAACTAAAGGGCTTAAGACAGAGACTATGGCTCCATATCACTGACTAGGGGATAAATGCAACATATCATCTTTCATTTCTACAGTAAATAATTCATTGTGCAGGACTTGCCAATGTTCTGCATATATTGCATGCTTCATCCTTAACTCTCTTATGACTTCCTGTAATTCTTCTAGCAAAGACCAGTGAATATTGGCCACAGGGACATCCCTGTCATTAGGCCAGGCCACCTTACAAGTGGCTACAATTTAATTTAACAGAGAAATGGTTTGGTACTCATTCATTGCTATGTGCATCCTCTGCTGCAGGGTGGAGTTCATTGTAACCAAGGCTAATTTAGACATCTCTCCTCCTGAGAGGGTAATACCTTCTTTACCCATATCCCAGAATCACTACAGCCAAAGTGCTATAAATTTATGCCCTTTCTGGTGAAACTTGGAGGCCAGGTGCACTAACTCAGCAGTGGTATAAACCCTCATGGACATAACCTGCTTTCTTTGGGGTGGGGGGCAGGTTTTCAGTGGCAACTCCATCAGAGAGTGCCTGTTCAGCTTTCATTTTTGTAACCAACACTGATTGTACTTCCAAAACCAGGACTTCTATTTCCTTGTTCCATTGCTTCTCAGAGAAGGAGGAGCTCTTCCAGGGATCCCACTTCTTTGAGGTCCAGTTGACCTACTCTACCACTTCCCTCACCCTCTGATGAGGAAGGCACTGTCCTTTCAGCTTAGCTACCCAACAAGCTAACTTCTCTACTCTGGCTTGTTCACTTAGCTGGGACACTAACGTTTCCACTGTGCTAGCTCAAGCCAGTTTGGGAATGCTTTCTAATTGTAATTCTTGTTCCCCTTGCTGGATATGAGTATGCAATGTCAATTCACAGTCAGTAGCCTATTTTGTTGCACAGAGCAGCAGCCATGCTGCCACTGCTGTGGTCATGTGCACTTCTGATTTCTTTTTTCTTAAATGCATTTTCTTGAAATATAATTTATGTACAGTGAAATACACAAAACTAAAGTGACATGGGTCAATGCATTTTTTTTTTCAGTGTTCCCTTGCCTCCCCTCCCATCCCTGACAACCAACAAAGTTTCCCTCCATATATAAACCTTTTGTTGATCCTCCACAACAACAAACTAATACTATATTTGTCCTTCTGTGATTGACTTATGTCATTCAGCATAATGTCCTCCTGGTTCATCCATATTATGCAGTGCAGACTCTACAGTATTCTTTATTGCTGCATAGCATTCCATTATGTATATGTACCATAGTTTGGTCATCTACTCTTTCGCTGTAAATCTTAGAGATAAGTCCTTTGCCAGGTATGTAATTATTGGCAAGTATGAACTGGTTGCTGTCATTTTTGTTACGTGCTTTTTCGTTGTGTCGAATTCTTTGTTCCATATAATTTTCTGTGCTGAGCTCGTTTTGTTTATGAATCATGTCATCATTTCTTTCATTGTTTTAGTATTTGCTGCATATTTATGCTGGTCCTCTTTTTTATTTTGATGTGAAGGTTTATCATTTTTCTTTGAGGTTACCCTGTGATTTATAGTTTTCTTCCCAAGTTTAGAACAGTCTATTCTATCTTTTAGTTGTCTTAACTTCCTACCATCTAGAAGTTCTGTAATGACACAGTTTTTTCCTTCTTTTTGGTTTGTAGTTGTCCTCATTTGTCAATTGGTGTCTCTGGTTCTCTGTTTACAATCTTGTAGGCTTATTTATTTTGGGTACTTCCATAGCTGGATTGGTTTCTGGGTTATATCATAATGTGTGTTAATGGTCAGTTGTTGGCTGTTGTTGCTTCTCGGTCCAAAGGGCTCTCTTTAGCATCTCTTGTAAGGTTGGTCTGTTTTAACAAATTCTCTTAATTTCTCCTTATCTGGAAATGTCCTAATTTCACCATCATATTTGAGGGACAATTTTGCTGGGCACTTAATTCTTGGTTGGAAATTTTTCTCTTTCATTGTTTTATATATGCCATCCCATTGTCTTCTCGCCTGCATGGTTTCTGTTGAGAAATCCGAGCTTAGTCTTATTGATTGCCCCTTGTAGGTAACTTTTTGTTTTTCCCATGCTCTTCACATGATTCTTTCTTTGTCTTTGGTTTTGGTGAGTTTGATGATGATATGTCTGAGTGATTTTCTCTTGGGGTCTATCTTGTTTGGGGTTCATTGGACTTCCTGAATGGATATATGCTCATCTTTCACCATACAAGGAAAATTCTCTTCCAACAAACCTTCGACATTTTTCTCTGTGGTTTTGTCTCTTCCTGTTCTGGAATTCAGATTACACGTAGGTTATTCCTTTTGATGGGAGCTCTGGTAGCATAGTACCTAAGGCACTTGACTGCTAACCAGAAGACTGGTGGTTTAAACCCACCAACCACTCCTCAGAAGGAAGGTTGAGCAATCTACTTCCATAGTGATACTGCCTCAGAAACCCAAGAAGGGGTCACTATGACTCGTGTCTGTCTTGATGGCACATAACAAAAACAACATTTCTTTTGATAGTATCCCACATGAACCTTAGGCTTTCTTCATTTTGTTTTGATCTTTTTTTCTGATTTATCCCTTTCCAAAGAAGTGTTCAGGTATTTGCCTTCAATCTCACTAAATCTGTTTTCCATTGATTCAATTCTGCTCCTTTGTCTGTTCAATGTCTTATCTATTTCCAAAAATTCAGTATTAATCTTTTGGATTTCTGTGTGTAGATTTTGTATCATTTCTAATTTTTCATTTATTTTGTCATTTTGTTCTTAGTATTGTCTTTTGAAATTGTTCTAGGGTTTTCTCTGTGTTTTCCTTGATCTGCCTCTCAATTAATTGAAGATACCTAACTATAATTCTTTTGAATTCCTTATCAGGGAGTTCCAATGCTGCGTCTTCCTCAGGAATGTGTTTTGGGTCTGTATCCTTGTCCCTTGTTTCTCCTGCTTTATCTTGCTTCTTTGTGTGGACTGTGATGCTCTGTTGTCTCTAAGGCATTGTGACATTTTTGTGTTTATATTTAATTGATGATTGTACATTGGACTGACTTGCCCACAATTTTTGTTTTCTTTGTTTTGTTTGGATGTTATCTATGGAAGCAGCATACTGTGCTGTGCCCCTCTATTCACTAGTTGACAGCACTTATACACTCACCACCTGTCTCCTTTCCTGTTGTCAGCTTCTCATATGTCCCTGCCAACCTTGCCAAACAGAGCCTATTTTTAGGTCCCTGGAATCCGAACAAGAATGCTATCACTTTAAAATCCAAAATGGTTGCCACTTGTAAAGATTCAAAATGGCTGTGCCCTCGGTCACTTTAAATATCCAAAATGGCTGCTGCGTGTAAACAATAAAAATGGCTGCACCCTCTGGACAGTGGAAAGTCAACAGGTCAGATTATCTCCCTCTTTGCTGTTTCCCTTCCTAATCATAGGTCACCAGCGCAATCATCCTGCAGTCCTTGGTGACCAGGGCTAATCTTTAGGTCACTTCTCAGGTCCCAACACCACTTGGAAACATTCAGGCTGTTGGTTCTGTCAGAGTAGCTGATAGTCCACAGCTCTGACTGTGTATGTACTCACTGTTTTTGTTCAGGTTTTTCCACTAGTTAATGCCTGATCCACTGTTATATAATTCCTTTCAAAGCTCAGAGCTCCAGGATTATCTTCTGTATCTCTGTCAATTGGTTTTTATTTTCTTTGTTGAAAAGAGTCTGTGTCACTTGTCTCCCTGTTCCTCCATCTTCTAGAAGTCCCTCTGATTTCTTTTTTGATATACGAAGACTACTTAATACCTCTTCTAAACCTTTTCACATTTTCAGGGCATCCTCATGCTTATGTAGTGGTCCCCACTTATCCACTAGGGCTGTTACAGGGACCCACACCAATATGGATGCCATTCTGGGATTCCCCTGGCTGAGTTCCCCTCCCCATGCTGGGGTCTCAAATGGTGTTTTCCTCAATTCCCTGGCCTTCTTGCCAGTAGTAAGGGAATATCCCCAGCAAGTTCAGGGCAGTACTTGCACTAAGGGCTGAAAGACCAAAGAAATGACCTGGATACATACTCTGTGACATGGATTTATTGGGACTTATGTACTTTCATAGACACGTATGTGTTCATGGGGGCAGGTCACAGTAAGCCAGCCCCGGGATTAGTGGAAGTCAGGTATTCTCATGCATGGGGCAGGCTGCAGTAAGCCAGGCCTGGGACCAGTGGAAGTTGGGTGTTTGTGCCCTGGGGGAAGGCCAGGTAAGCAAGGAGGGTGGGGGAGACCAAGAAATGAGCAAAGCAGTTTGGAACAACTAAGGGAGGCAAACTTGACTGTCACTTTGCAGTACTGGGGTGCCTTGAGTGTTGTTATGAGGCTGAAGGCTATGCCACTGGTGTTTCAAATGCCAACAGGGTCACCCATGGTGGACAGGTTTCAGTGGAGCTTCCAGAGTAAGACAGACTCAGAAGAAGGAAGAGGCCATCCACTTCTCAAAGAATTGGCCAGTGAAAACCTTATGAATATCAGTGAAACACTGTCTGATATGTTACTGGAAAATTTTATGAATAGCCCTGTAACATTGTCCAATATAATGCCAGAAGATGAGCCCCTGAGGTTGGAGGGGACTCAAGATACAACTGGGGAAGAGCTGCCTCTTCAGAGCAGAGCTGACCTTAATGAAGTGGAGAGTAAAGCTTTTGGGACCTTCATTTGATGATGTGGCATAACTCAAAATAAGAAAAATACCTGCAAACATCCATTAATAATCAGAACATGGAATGTACAAAGTACAAATCTAGGAAAATTGCAAGTTGTCAAAAATGAAATGGAGCACATAAAGATTGATATCCTAGGCATTAGTGAGCTGAAATGGACCAGTTCTGGCCATTTTGAATCAGATGAACATATGCACTACTATGCCGGGAATGACAGTTTAAAGAGGAATGGCTTGGCATACATCATTACAAAGAATGTATCAAGATCTACCCTGAAGTACAATGCTGTCAGTGATAAGATAATATCCATATGTCTCCAAGGAAAACTAGTTAATACTACTATTATTCAAATTTACACACCAACCACCAAAGCCAAAGATGAGGCAATTGAAGATTTTTACCAACTTCTGCAGTCTGAAATTGATGAAACATGCAATCAAGATGTGTTAATTAGCACTGGTGATTGGAATTCAAAAGTTGGAAACAAAGAAGCAACACCAGTAGTTAGAAAATATGACCTTGGTGATAGAAATAATGCTGGATCGCATGATAGAATTTTCCAAGACCAATGACTTATTCATTCCAAATATCTTTTTTTCAACAATACAAATGGAAGCTATACACATGGCATTCACTAGATGGATACACAGGAATCAGACTGACAATATCTGTGGCAAGAGGCAATGGAGAAGCTCAATATCTTCAGCCAAAACAACGCCAGGAGCTGATTGTGGAACAGACCATCAATTGCTCATATGCAAGTTCAAGTTGATGCTGAAGACAATTAAAAAAAGTCCATGAGAGCCAAAATATGACCTTGATTATATCCCTCCTGAATTTAGAGACCATCTATTTTATAGATTTGATGCATTGAATACCAATGACTGAAAACCAGAGGAATTGTGGGATGACATCAAGAACATCATCCATGAAGAAAGCAAGAAGTCATTAAAAAGATAGGAAAGGAAGAAAAGACCAAAATGGATGTCAGAAGAAACTCTGAAACTTGCCCTTGAATGGAAAATAGCTAAAGAATGGAAAAAGCTGGAAGAATTGATAAGATAAAAGAGCTGAATAGAAGATTTCAAAGAGCAGTTCGAGAAAACAAAGTCAATTATCACAATGAAATGTGCAAAGACCTGGAGTTAGAAAACCAAAAGAGAAGAACATGCTCAGCATTTCTCAAGCTGAAAGAACTGAAGAAAAAATTTAAGCCTCGAATTGCTATATTGAAAGATTCCATGGGCAATATGTTGAAAGATGCAGGAAAATAAAAAGAAGATGGATGGAATACACAGAGTCCATTTCAGGAGGTGGTATATGATCAAGAACCAGTGGTACTGAAGGAAGAATTCGAAGCTGCACTAAAGGAATTGGTGAAGAACAAGGCTCCAGGAATTGATGAAATACCCATTGAAATGTTTAAAAAAATGGATGCTGCACTGAAAGCACTCACTTGGCTATGCCAAGAGACTTGGAAGACAGCTACCTGGCCAACTGACTGGAAAAGATCCCTACTTGTACCCATTCCAAAGAAAGATGATCCCACAGAATGTGGAAATTATCAAACAATATCATTGATATCACACACAAGTAAAATTTTATTGAAGATAATGCTAAAAAGGTTGCAGCACTATATTGACAGAGAACTTCCAGAAATGCAACCTGGATACAGAAGGGGTCATAGAGTGAGGGATATCATAGCTGATGTCAGATGGACCTTGGCTCAAAGCAAAGAAAACCAGAAAGATATTTACTTGTGTTTTATTGACTATGCAAAGGCATTTGATTACGTGGATCATAAGAAATTATGGATAACATTGAGAAGAATGGGAATCCCAGAACACTTTATTTTATTCATGAGGAACTTGTACAAAGACCAGGAGGCTGTTGTTCAAACAGAAAAAGGGAACACTGCCTGGTTTAAAATCAGGAAGGGAGTGTCAGGGTTGTATCCTTTCCCCATACTTATTCAATCTGTATGCTGAGCAAATAATCTGAGAAACTGAACTATATGAAGAAGAGCATGGCATCAGGATTGGAGGAAGGCTCATTAACAACCTGAGATATGCAGATGACACAACTTTGCTTGCTGAAAGTGAGGATGACTTGGAGCATTTACTGATGAAGATCAAAGACTACAGCCTGCAGTATTGATTGCACCTCAATATAAAGAAAACAAAAATCCTCACTACTGGACCAATAAGCAGCATCACAATAAATGGAGAAAAGTTTGTAGTCATCAAAGACTTCATATTACTTGGATCTACAATCAATTCCAATGGAGCAGCAGTCAAGACATCAAAAGACATATTGCATTGGACAAATCTGTTTCAAAAGACCTCTTTCAAGTGCTGAAAAGCAAAGATATCTCCTTGAAGACTAAGATGTGCCTAACCCAAGGCATGGTATTTTCAATCGCCTCATATGCATGTAAGAGCTGCACAATGAACAGGGAAGACTGAAGAAGAGTTGATGCTTTTGAGTTGTGATGTTGGTGAAGAATATTGAAAGTACCACTGAATGCTAAAAGAATTAACAAATCTGTCCTGGAAGAAGTGCAGCCAGAATGCTCCTTGGAAGTGAGAATGGCGGCTTTGTCTCACCTACTTTGGTCATGTTGTCAGAAGGGACCATTCTCTGGAGAACGATATCATGCTTGGTAAAGTGGAGGGTCAACAAAAGAGGGGAAGGCCCTCAATATGATGGATTGATGCAGTGATGGGCTCAAGTATAACAGGGATAATGAGCTTGGCACAGGACCAGGCAATGTTTTGTTCTGTTGTAAGTTAGGTCATTATGAGTGGAGACAACTTGATGGCACATAACAACAATAACAACAACAACAACAACAACATGCACATGAAGTCCAGGGGCGGCAGGCTGGATGAACAGGAAGAGAGAGGACTGCACCACTCTAAAGCTATAGGTGAGTTGCTGAGGCTTAAATGAACCTTGCCTCCCATTCCTGCATGCCCACATTCCAGGTAGTAGAGCTGGGAGTCCAGATGTCCTTGTAAATCTCTTGGCGTTGTTTCTAGGCTTGGCATGCAACCTGACATGTCCACAAAACAATTCTCAGAACAGGACAGCCCATAAGACCCTGAAGTGGCTCATCAGGCCCATCACCATAGGTGTGCACAATGTTTACCCTACACTGAGCAAGGTGCCTCTACCTGGTCTATGGTTCATATGTGAGGTCTTGTTTCTTGTGGAGGCTCTGCCATGCACAGCTTCCCCCATCAGGCTCCCTATGCACTTACCCACAACACATCTTTCATCTTGCTCCTTTGCCGGGTTATGTGGGAGGATTTTGATGGGCCAGAAAGGGAGTCCAAGTGGATAAGGCAAGTGTAAACTGAATGATGAGTCCCTGAATGGTATAAACTGTTAATGAGCTTGGCTGTTAAAAATTTGGTGATTTGAGTTCACCCAGAGGTGTCTTGGAAGAAAGACTTGTTAATCTACTTCTGAAAAAATAGCCATTACAAACCCTGATAGAGCCTGGGGGCAACTCCAGAAACTATGACCCTTAGACATCCTTCAAGCTTAGAATTGAAATCACCTCTGTGACTGAACTTTCAGTGAAATAATAGACAGGGCTATAAGGTGAAAAATAACTACAAGGAGGTATGCACTCCATAAAACAAGCAACCAGACAAGATTAAAGGCAACATTTGCCCATGAATACAGCTAAGAAAGCAAGAAGGGGTAGGGAGGAAGGTCAAAGAGAAATGATAAACATAGGGAATAAGTTGTAAGAGTGATGTTACATTGTGGGGATTGCAATCAATGTCACAAAATAAAATATGTTTGAGTTGTTGAATGGAAAATCAATTTATTCTGTAAACTTTCACCCAAATCACAATAAAATAATATTCAAAAAACAGAGAAGGGAAATGGATGGAAAAACAAAATGTAGTATATGCATATAATGAAATATTTAGCCATAAAGAGAAATAAAATTCTTATATATGCTATGACACGGATGAACCTTGAAAAAATTATATTGAGTGACATTAGTGAGATACAAAAGGACAAATATTGTATAAACTCATTTATATGAAATATGAAGAATAGACTAATATGTAGAGATGAAAGTTTATTAGAGGTTACCAGGGACTGGAAGTAGGGGAAGAATTGGGGGTTACTGCTTTTAAAGTGCACTGAGCTTCTGTTTGGACTCATTAAAATTTTCTGGTAATAGTGATGATGATTGAACAATAGGGTGAATGTAATCGATGTCATTGAATTGTACATTTAAAACAGTTAAAATGACAATATTTTGTTATGCATATTTCACCACAAAAAATTATTAAAAAATGTACAACAAAACCAAAAACACCCCTAAATCCATGATGCACAGTTATACTCTCACACACATGGTCTTGCTGTGAGTTAGAATTGACTGGAAACTATTTTTTATATTTTTAAATTAATTGGATCTATTTTGAGACATGTGCCTAAGAAAAATATAGAAGTTTCTCATTCTAATGGCAAATACAAGCTAGTGGCTATGTTGTTTTATAATCAGGAGTCTAGCACTTTGGAATGAGATATGTAGTTTGCAATCTGGATATTATATAGATACAAGGCAGTTTATCCCTTATTTGCTTTAAATTCATTTTGGTAATTACTTATGTATTGTCTCTCTTTTTGTCCCCTGGGAACATGAACAATTTTTATAAAGCAACCTGAGAAGCTGGGAAGTATTATTATGATCATTGTTATGTTGAAATATACATTTTAAAGTCATGGCTTTTATGCCAAAACCTCAGGTTATTTAATCACCATTATTTAACTTCTTTTCTGGAAAACTTGAAGAGGATTTTTAGTCTAGTACATTAAATCTAGAACATTGCATCCACATAGTATATCCAAACTCACTGCCATCACTCTGATTCCAACTCATAACAACAGTATAGGACAGCCCAATGAGGTTTCCAAGGCTGTAAATCTTTATGGAATCAGACTGTCTACTCTTTCCCCCACATACTCAAATGGCTGAACTTTTACTTAGCAGCTTAACCACTGTGCCACCAGAGCTTCTACATGGCATATACATTACTTTTAAAGCTTTAATTTTATTCTTTTTTTGGCTTTAAAGAACAGAAATGTATTTTCTTACAGTTTTGGAGGCTAGAAGTCCAAGTCAGGCATCAGCTTTAGGGTAGGGTCCTTTCTTGTCAGTAGCCTTAGTATTTATTGACATACTAGGACTTGTAGGTGGTTATTCACATGGTTTCTTTCTTTTTGTGTGTGTGAAATTTGGGTGAAAATTTACAGAGCAAATTCACTTTCCATACAGCAGTTCACATACACTTTGTATCAAGACATTGACTACAATTTACCACAATGCAACAGCTTCCCTCCTACTTCCTCCTGATAGTTACCTCCTTCCTATGTCTATCCCTCCATGCACTCCTGCCCCCTGAGCTCTCTCCCTGTGCATCAATGGCCCCTCTTTCTCCCATGATTGTTCTCTCCGAGGAGTGTATCTACCTCAGGTAAATATGCAACTCATAAGCTGGGTTTTGTTTGGCTGGAAGCCACAGGTGTGGGTTCAATTCCAGACCTGAAGAGCAGCTACAGGCCATAGTCTCAATGGTTCCACCAGGCTCTGTCTCCTACATAAATCCCCCTTTGAGTGGTTGACAGTGGCAGCCAGGCACCATCTAGTTCTTCTGGTCACATAGTCATATAGGCTGCAGATCGCATGGTGTACCAGTCGCTAGGACTAATTCTTTCCATGAATATTTGGTTTTCTTCATTCTTCTTTGCTCTGGATGAGGAGAGACCCATCATTGCATCTAGCTGGCTCCTTGCAAGCTTTTCAGATCCCAGTCAGTACTCATCAAAGTAGGAAGTGAAACAATGTTTGGTGTAGTGTTATGCCAATTGAACTTGATGTCCCCTGTGACTATGGTAACATTAATTTTATTCTTGGCAAGAATTTTAGTTTAAGGTCTTTTGGGCTCTGTATTTCTGTTTTTGCTTTTAAAATATCCTGCTTACATGAGTCTGCAATCTGATGTGTAGAAATGAGTCTAATAATTCATCATTTATAAGATATTACTCTGTGTTTAGATAGGTCTTGTTATTGACTGAATTGTGTGGGAATTGTAACCCATGTAATCCCATTTGGAAATAGAGTTTTCATTGTTGTGTTAATAAGGCCATAGTAGTATAGAGTGTTTCCTAGACCTAATCATTTTTGAGTTATTAAAAGAATAAATTAGAAACAGATGAGACACATGGCAGATGTATCTACAAGCCCAGGAACTCCAAGGATTGCTAGCTACTAGAATCTGAGACAGATAATGAAGGACCTCTCCCTAGAGCCACATGCTGAATTTGTATTTCTAGCTTCCTGAACTGTGAGAAAATAAATTTTTGCCCTTTGCAGCCACCCACTTGTGATATTTCTGTTACTACAACACTAGGAAACTAACACAGTCTTTTTAGTAATCTTAATATCCAGCAGAGAAAATAATGCTGTTATGTTGTATGCTAAGTAAGATCAGGACAAAAAAAATCCCCTCTTGTTAAATCAGTAAAAATGAAACATAATACACAATTACTGGTAAGGGTGCCATGAAACTTAGACTAAGAACTCTTAGTCATGGCTATTGGTGATGTTAATCTGTGAAGAACCACATTTGGAAAGTAATATAATATGGCAGTATCAATTGGCTGTGCAGTTTGCTGCCTGGTTTGAAAGTTGCTCTACAAACTTTTCTAAAGCTGAATTTCCACTTCTGTAAAATGAAGATAATAATAACACCTAGTACAGAGTTACTGTTAGGATTAAATAATAATTTTTACTATCCAATCAAATGCAAACTATTGCTGTCAAGTTGATTCCAGCACATAGTAATCCTATAGGACAGAGTAGAACTGCCTAGGAGGGTTTCCAAGGCTGCAATCTCAATAGAAGCAGACTGCCACATCTTTTTCCCGTGGAGCAGCTGGTAGATTTGAACTACTGAGCTATCGGTTAGCAGCTGAGTGCTTAACCACTACACCACCAGGGCCCCAATTAGTACTACAGGGAATATAAATTAAGCAATTAATATAAAAGAATTCAAAGCATATATATGCAAAAGTATCTATTTTACTATAATACATAATTTTAAAAATATGTTACTTAAAGGTCTATCAAACATAATATTGAGTAGCTGTGATCATTAATGATATATCAACTTGTCTAGGCCATGATTCTCAGGAGTTTGGCAGACCTTATGTAATCATCTTCCATTTTGTGATCTGATGTGAGCAACCAATCAGTATCCTTGGGGGTGTGGTCTACATCCAATATGCATGGATGTTCTGGCAAAGCTCTTTCTCTCTCAGTCCTGTCTTTGTCTCGTCATCCTTTGACATCTAGTTCCTGGGATGTAAGAAGGCTTCAGCTTGCTAGTTGACCTACAAATTTTGGGTTTGTCAACCATTGCAATGACATGAGTTAGAAGACGCTTCCAGCCTGCTACTGGACCCACAGAATTAGACTTGGCAGCCCTGCAAAATTTCGTGAGCATTCTCCTTGAAAGAAATTTCTCTCTACAAATTTGAAATAAATTTCTTCTCTAGGCCGGAAGAGCAGGAGAAAGGGGTAAAACCAAGGAAGCCAAAGAGAAGAGCAATCAGCTGAAGGGATTAGGTGAGGAGGGGAAACTCAGGGACACCCAAAGAAGCAGGCCAGAAGAGCAGGAGAAAGAGGATTAAAAGACAGGAAGCCAGACAGAGGAACAGTCAGCCACAGGGACCC
>NW_006921664.1:6936760-6948298 GCF_000298275.1 Orycteropus afer afer | reverse complement strand
AGGCAGTATCACTATGGAAGTAGATTGCCCCATCTTCCTTCCGAGGAGTGGCTGGTGGGTTTGAACCACCAGCCTTCTGGTTAACAGTCAAGTGCCTTAGCTACCAGAGCTCCCCCAGTAGCAAAGAGGGTATTGCTAATTCCTGGCATGAAATGGCAATAGAAATATGCAAAATATTACTACCATTAGATCAGACATTTGTGAAAGACAAGGATCTAGGTGATTGCATATTGGATACTTTTCAACAATTTTGTCCAACAGAGGAATATAAGGAAGCTGATTGGCTGGTCCTACTTATCCTAGACAAAATGGTGAAAGAAAAGTATGAGCTCAGGGCCTCAGAGTCACACCTCAAGTGCTGCATAAAAGACCTGAAAGAAAGTTTTATTTTTTGTAGCAACAGAGTTTATATTGGCAAAAACCAAATTCAGAGTCTTATTATAAGAATAGTTAATTAATAATGCCAATCCCCAAACTTGAATGGTGTATGAAGTGAAATTGAGGGCATTGTTTTGGAAGAAATGGGTTCCTGAAATTTAGGATGGGGATACATGGGAAGATAATCAGGAAGCTGGAGACACTGAACCCCTAAACCCCATTGAACCACTCCTGCCGAAAGAACCAGCCCTCTCAGTCCCATCTGAAGAGATTACTCCAGATTTGTCTGCTAAGCCACTCTCTCCAGTAAAACCATTATCACTTCCACTCCTTCTGGAGAGATTAACCCAGTTGTATCTGAAGGGTCTTTGTTTGAGATATGAACTGGGAAAGTACCTCTGGCATTGCCTTGGGTATTACCTGAAGAAGCTGCCTCATAAGACATTGCTGAATATCCCCAGGACTCATTCCCACCACCCATTTTTGCTTATAGACCTATAACTAGGTTTAAGTCTTAGTGAGCTGCAAGAGGTGAATTACAAAGTGTGATCCATGGGGAGATAAATTACATTCCAAAAGAACATGACTTTTCTAATATATACAAACAGAAACTTGGGGAATATGTGTGGGAGTGGCTATTAAAGGTGTGGGATACTGGTGCAAGAAATATAAAATTGGATCAGTCTGAGTTTATTGATATGGGCCCACTAAGCACAGATCCTTCATTCAATGTTACAGCTTGAGAGGTTAGAATAGCGGTCTAGTGGTGCAGTGGTTTATTTGGTTGTCACTGAAGCATGGATTAAGTGATAACCTATATTAAATCAAGTTGAAATACTAGACCTGCCTTGGTATACTGTAGAAAAAAGTGTTCAAAGGCTTAAGGAAATTAACTTGTTAAAGTGGATTTATCAGATTGGACCCACAGACTCACCCATGGAGATCCCAGCAGACACACCTTTCACCACAATTGTGAGAAACAAATTTGTGAAAGGTGCACCAGCATCCTTGAAGACTGCTATCATTACTATTTTATGTAAATAAGATTTGATAGTGAGAACTGCTCTAACTGAATTAAAACACCAAACTACAATGGGGCTGATTCAACCCCTTGTGGTGGTCAAAGACAAAGTGAGTGTGGTTACTGTATGGACAGTAGAGTTGAGGCAGTAATCAGAATAGTCAGACTTGTATTGATATATGGCATTGGCTACTTAGTCATGGTGTCCCTAGGAATGAAATAGATGGAAAAATCTATTTAATATTTACTTGATATGTACAAGCAGAAGAATTGTAGGTCAAGTGAAAACGAGTCTAACATGAATTGCCCGAACAGCAAGTCACAACCTTTCAATCAATTCCCAAACTTGATCCAGTTTCAAACCTACAACTCATTGAATGAAGTAGAGACCATTCCCCTTTAGGAATGACTCCAATACATTAACAAAAATTTATACTGTTCATCTTCTTCCCAGCCTGTGGCCTTTTTCCAGAGTGACTGTTCACTGGGGAAAAGGAAATAATCAGACTTTTCAAGTATTATTGGGCAGTGCTGTGAACTGACACTAATTCCAGGAGACCCACAGCTCTGTTGCTCACCAGTCAGAGTAGGAGAGTATGGAGGTCAGGTTATTAATTGTGTCTTAGCTCAGGTCCATTTCACAGTGGGTCTGGTGGGACACCAAACTCATCCAGTAATGGTTTCTCCAGTTCCATAATGCATAACTGGAGTAGACATATTCAGCAACTGGCAGAACCCCCACTGGATCCTTGACATATAGAATAAGGGCTATTATGGTAGGAAAATCCAAGTGGAAGCCATTAGAACTACCTCTATCCAGGAAAATAGTAAACCAAAAGCAGTATCACATTCTCAGAGGATTGCAGAGATTAATGCCACCATCAAGGACTTGAAAGATGTAGAGGTGGTGATTCTCAACACATTCGCATTCAACTCACTTATTTGGCCTGTTGTGGGGGAGGGATGGATCTGGGAGAATGACAGTGGATTATCAGAAGCTTAAACCAGGTAGTGAATCTTATTGCAATTGCTGCTCCTGAGGTTGTTTCATTGTTTGAGCAAATTAATACATCTCTTCGTACCTGGTATGCAGCCATTGATTTGGCCAATGCTTCTTTCTCTACATGTGTTTCTTTCTTTCTTTTTAAAAATTTTTGTTGTGACTTGGGTGAAAATTTACAGACAAAATTCATTTTCCATACAGCATCTCACATATACTTTGTCTCATGATATAGACTGCAATTCCCCACAATGCAACAGCTCCCCTCTCACTTCCTCTTAGTTACCTTTTCCTTGTGTCCTTCCCTCCCATGTAAGCTGTCTCCCTGTGCATACACAGCCCTTCTATTCTCCCATGATTGATCTCTCCAAGGAGTGTAACTACCCAATGTAAATGTTCAGCTCATATGCCTGTCTTTCCTTTGGCTGGAAGCCACAGGAGTGGGTTCAGTTCCAGACCTGAAGGACAGCTAGGGACCACAGTCTCAGGGGTTCCACTAGGCTCTATCAGACCAGCAAACCTGGTTCTTTTTTTTAAAATGATTTTGAGTTTTGTTCCACATTGTTCTCCCTCTCTATCCAGGATCTCCTACATAGATCTCTCTCTGAGTGGTTGACAGTGGTAGCTGGGCGCCATCTAGTTCTGGTCTCATACTCATAGTCATCTATATGTGTTTCTTAGGCTCACCAAACCAGTTTGCCATCAGCTGGCAAGGCCAGCAATACACCATTATAATTGAAGGAGTATATCAACTCTCTGGTGGTGTAGTGCCTAAGGCATTTGACTGCTAACCAAAAGGTTGGTGGTTCAAACCCACCAGCCACCTACAGAAGGAAGATGGGACAATATACTTCTGTAAAGATTCAAGGCCTCAGAAACCCAGTGGGGGTTGCTATGAGTCAGAATCGACTCAATGGCAATGAGTTTGTTTTTTTGTTATATAGCACTATTACATAATTTCATCTGCTGGAACCTTGATTGTCCTTTCTTTCTATAGGATGTCACACTGATCCATGACATTGATGACATATGATATATTGGACCTAGTAAAGAAGTATCAATGACTCTAGACATAATGGTAAGAAATTTGCATGCTCAATGGTGGGAAATTTACCTGGCAAAAATTCAGGTGCCTTCAGTGAAATTTGTAGGGATCCAGTGATATGGGAATATTGAGATATTCCTTCTGAAGTGAGGGGTAAGTTGTTGCATTTGGCCTCTCCTAGAACTAAAAAGGAAGCAAAATGCCTGGTGGCCTCTTTGGATGTTGTTTGCAATATATCCCTCATTTGGGTATGCTGCTGCCACCTATTTAACAAGTGATTTGAAAAGCTGCTAGTTTTGAGTGAGGCACAGAAAAAGAAAAGGCTCTCCAACAGGTTTAGGCTGCCATGCAAGCTGTTCTGCCACTTGGCTGATTCAATGGAGCTTGAAGTGTCAGTGACAGATAGAGATGCCTTTTAGTCTTTGGTAGGCCACTATTGGTAAATCTCAGCACAGACCCTTAGGATTTTGGAGCAAAGCCCTGCCATTTTCTGCAGATAACTATTCTCCTTTTGATAAACAGCCTTTGGTTTGTTAGTGGGCTTTAATAGAGATTGAACACTTAACCATAGTCGGATCTGACTCATAGTAACCCCTCCTTGGGTTTCCAAGGTGGTATCACTATGGAAGTAGATTGTCCAACCTTCCTTCTGAAGAATGGCTGGTGGGTTTGAACCACCTGTCTTCTGGTTAGCAGTCAAATGCATTAGGCACTATGCCACCATGTTGTCTGAGCTGCCTATCATGAACTGGGTGTTGTCTGACCCAGAGTCATTAAGTTGGTCATGCACAGATTTGCTTTTGTTGTTAGGTGCTGGTGGCATCAGTTCTGACTCATAGCAACTCTATGTACAACAGAATAAAACCCTGCCCAGTCCTCTTCCACCTTCACAACTTTTGTTATGTTTGAGCCCTTGTTGCAGCCACTGTAACAATCCATCTTGTTGAGCATCTTCTTCTTTTCTGATGACCCTTTACTTTATGTATACAGCTGCACTATTAAATGGAAGTGGTATGTATGAGATTGGGCTCAAGCAAGACATGAAAGCGCAAGTAAGTTACATGAGGAAGTGGCCCAAAGGACTATTGTCTCCACTTCTGTTACATTACTTTACTCTCCCACTCTGTACCTATGGCCTCATAAGGAGTTCCATATGATTGAGTGAGGGAGTGTATATTTGTGTAAAGCTTACAGATGAGTCTGTGTGATATGCAGGTACTGCTAGAAAGTGGATGTTCTGGTTACCTTGTGCAGCTCTGACAAGAATATATCACAAAAGGGATGACATGAAGAAACAGGAGTTTATTTTCTTACAGTTTGGAGGCTTTAAGTCCCAGTTCAAAGCGCCAGGCTCTAGGGGCTGGGTGAAAGCCCCTCAACCTTGGCTTCAGCTCTGCCTCCTGCTTCCGGCCCCCTGGAGCTACAGGTTTTTCTTTACTCAGAAAGCAGCTTGCTGCTGAGATTGACAAGCCTAAGGCTGACAAGTAAAAAAGCACAGTCTTGATGTTACCAAACCACACAACAGGCCGTTTATTCAAGTCCATTGAAAGCCCCAAGGTTGACAGAGCATAGAAGGCTGCTGAACAATAACACAGCTACATGCAGGCTTCAAGCGTGCCATAAGCTAGAGACCATTCCCAAAGCTGTTTCTTATATACGGGAAGCAAGCCACATACTCAAAGGCAGCTATTCAGCTGCTCACAGTAGATTCTACCGTGGAGTTGATTACCAGTTTTATCATGGGGAATAATTACCACCAGCTGCCCAGCCACTCAACCAGGCCCAGCCAAGTTGACACACAAACTTAACCACCACCATTCCATCCCTTGTCATCTTGGCATCTGTAAAGATCTTCAATGGATGGCATCTGTACAGATCTCTCTCACTGGGTGGCTCCAGTCCCCTAGTTCCTGAGTGGCGACTTCAACCTTTGGCCTGGTGGCCCTGTTCCTGTCCTTGGTCATGGCAGCCCTGCCCCCTCACTCTTGGGCAGCAGCTTGACTCCATTCTACTAGGTCACATGAACAAGCAGCCCTATACTACAGAACCAAGTTGGTAAAGATCTGGCTCTTTGAAACTTAGGGGGCTATGGTGGTTCCACCCCCAAAGGCCATGGTCCTACCCTTGAGTCTGAGGCAGCTCTGCTTCCCATTTCCTTGGTCTTTCCGCTTTGGCCAATTAATGCCCAAGGACAACCCACTCCTAGAATCTTCCTGCCCCCAAAGCACTTAGCTTTCTTGCTCTGTGGGCTGGCCAACCTGCTACTCTACCTCATGCCACTCTCTTCTACCAATTAATGCCCGAAGGCAATCCACTCTGCCAGGAAGCTGCCTACCCAGTGGCACCTGGCTTTCTCCTCCATGGGCTGGTAAGCCTGTTGCTGTTTAATGCCAGTCTCTGGGCTCTGCTACTACTGCCTATCATGCTTGTCTCTTGGCTCTGCTGCTGTGATCTCTCATGCCTCATACTGGGGTCTCTCTGCCAGGGTCTCAGGCCAAGGACGCACTCCACTCCTGTTTCCACATTTTAAGTATCGGTCAGAGCAGCACTTCACTCTCTTGGTACCATATTGTGTTAGGCTGTGTTCTCTAGAGAAACAAAACCAGTAAAACTTATAAATATGTATAGAGAAAGAGAAATTTATCTTAGGAAAATGGCTCACACACTTATAGAAGATAGCAAGGCCCAAGTTCTTGGATTAAAAGTCAAGCTGGAGGCTTTTCCTGACTCACGCAGCTGTGGGGCTGACGAGCTCAAGGTTGGCAGGCAGTATACCAGCTGTTGACTCCAACGAATGACTAATCCAAGATCTCCAGGTCAAATGGTGGATTGTTTGCTCACAGACAGTTGTAGGCAGCACAACAGGATTCTGATCCACAGAAGAGTGTCTCTTTTTCCAGGATGTCCATAAATATATTGGAAGCAGGCCACACCCCTACAGAAACTCTTTTTCAATGGATTGCCTGGTCAAAACATATACATCTGATACCATCATGGGAATAACCCACATCACAACTGCTTAAACCACACAGAATTGTGATCCAGCCAAGTTACACACAGCTCCAACTATCACAGTGGACATCAGCAACAATCCTGCCTCTTTCTGAGACATCCCTGATGGACAGTAGTAAAGGAAGTTCCTCATAATGGGTAGAACTTTGAGCAGTGTACCTGATTGTTCACTTTCCTTGGAAGGAGAAATAGCCAGATGTGCATCTGTATATTGACTTATGTGCTATGGCCAATGGTTTGGCTGCATGGTCAGGGACTTGGAATGAACATGATTGGAATATTTGTGACGAGGATTTATGGCTAAGAGGCATGTGGATAGACATTTCTGAATGGGTCAAAGAAATGAAGATATTTGTGTTTCATGTGAATACTCACTAAATGGTGACCTTGGCAGAGGAAGATGTTAACCATCAAGTGGATACCAGTCATCCCCTTTCCCCTGCCACCCCTGTCATTGCATGGTGGGTTCATAAACAAAGTGGCTATGGTAGCAGGGATGGAGGTCATGCATGGAATCGGCAATATGGACTTCCACTCATGAAAGCTGACTTGGCTATAGACACTGCTGAGTTCACAATATGCCAGCAGCAAAGCCAAAGACTGAGTACCTGATACAGCACCATTCTTCAGGATGATCAGCAAACAGCCTGGTGGCCAGTTGATTATATTGGACCACTTCCATCATAGAAAGGGGAGCATTTTGTTCTTACTGGGCTAGGCACTTACTCTGGATATAGATTTGCCCTCCCTGAGAGCAATGCTTCTGCCAAACTACCAACCAGGGACCTACAGAATGCGTTATCCACTGTCATTGTATTCCAAATAGCATTGCCTCAGATTAAGAAACTCACTTTATAGCAAATGAAACATGACAATAGAATCCACTGGTCTCACCATATTCCCCATCATCCTAAAGCAGCTGGCTTGGTAGAATAATGGAACAGCCTTCTAAACACACACTTACAACACCAGCCAGGTTGCAATACTTTGCAAGTTTGGGACATTGTTCTCCAGGAGGTTGTATATGTTCTAAACCAATGTCCAATATATGGTTCTGTTTCTTTTATAGCCATGATTCACCAGTCCAGGAATCAAAGGGTAGGAACAACACTCACTATTACCACTGGTGACCCACTCACAAAATGTTTGCTTTCTATTCCCATGACCCTATGCTCTATTGTTTTAGAAGTCTTAGTTCCAAAGGGAGGAATGCTTCTACTAGGAGACACAACACAGATTCCATTGAACTGGAAGTTAAGTATGAAACTTTGGGCTCCTCATGCCTCTGAATCAATAGGCAAAGAAGGGAGTTATTCTAAAAATTAAATTTTTATGTGCTTCCACAGACTTCTCCAAAAGAATTAAAAGAAAACCTACAGATTGGGAAAAAAATATTTGGTAATGACATATCTGACAAGGGACTTATCTCTAGAATTTATAGAAAACTCCAACACCTCAATAACAAAAAGACAAAAAATCCAATTAAAAAATGGGCAGAGGACATGAACAGACACTTCACCAAGGAGGATATTCAAGTGGCCAAAAAACATGTGAAGAAATGCTCACAATCATTAACTATTAGAGAGATGCAAATCAAAGCAACAATGAGATACCATCTTGCTTCACCACTAGTAGCAAAGTTTAACAAGGCACAAAATAACAAATGCTGGCAAGGATGTGGAGAGATTGGGACTCTCATACACTGCTGGTGGGACTGTAAAATGGTACAACCATTTCACACCATAGTGGAAAACACCATGGTGATTCCTTCAAAATTTGGAACTAGAAATACAATTTGACCCAGCTATTCCATTACAAGGTATATATCCTAAAGAAGTGAGAGCCATGATAAGAACAGTCATATGCACACCCATGTTCATTGCAGCACTATTTACATCAGGCAAAAGATGGAAACAACCTAGGTGTTTATCAACTGAGGAATGGATAACCAAACTATGGTACATACACACAATGGAATACTATGCAATGCTAAAGAATAATGTAGAATCTGCAAAACACCACATAATGTGGATGAACTTGGGGGACATTATGCTGAGTGAAATAAGTGCAAACCATTTCCTTGAAATACATCTCTTTCTGTATATTTATATATATGCTTCAGTGGCTTTGCTCCTCTAGAGAACCTAGTCTAAGACAGTATCTTTTTGGTGGAATATTTTGAAGCCATTAAAAGGACAAATATTGTATTAGTCCATTATTGTAAAAGTCAAGGAAACATTTATCTATGGAAAGAAATTTTCTTTGTTGGTTACCAGGGTGGGAGGGGAGGGGAGGGAACACTGTTACATAGATAGAGATAAGTATTGGTTTGGGTGAAGAGAAGGGCAATGTACCAAATGTGAGTGATTAATATGGTGGCACTGAGGAAAAGAAAGACATAGATAGGTACATGGGAGGTACAGACAACAAAGATGAACCCTTTTGCACATACAGTACTGCGTTGTCAGTGAAAGCAAACATGGATATATGGGTGGATAGATGGGTGGACAGGTTGAACTAGTAGGTATATCTATGAAGCAGGGAGTGTACCCAAGACCATGTATAAGGTTGGCAGACAATGGTCCTATAAGTGTATTTGTATGATCTGAATTCCCAGGTGTATAGTAGAGCTGACAAGAGGCAAGGTTGTAGTCACAGCCAGCTACCCAGAGGGACTGAGTCATTGAACTCAGTAGGTTTGGGACCATAGTCACAGGGGACAACAAGCTCAATTGACATAACATACTACACAAAAAATATTTCTACCTCCTACTTTGGTGAGTAGCAACTGGAATCTTCAAAGCTTGCAAGCTGCCATCTAGATGCAACGATAGGTCTCTCCTCATCCAGAGCAAAGAAGAATGAAGAAAACCAAAAAATCACGAAAACAATGAGTCCTAGTGACTGGTACACCATGTGATCTGCAGCCTATATGACTATGAGACCATAAGAACTAGATGATGCCTGGCGGCTACTATGGTCAACCACTTGAAAGGGGATCTATGCAGGAGATCCTGGATAGAGAGGGAGAAGAATGTGGACCAAAACTCAAAATCATTTGGAGAAAAAGAAAGGGGAGGGACCAGGTTTGCTGGTCTGATAGAGCCTGGTGGAACCACTGAGACTATAGCCCCTAGCTACCCTTCAAGTCTGGAATTGAACCCACATCTGTGGCTTCCAGCCAAATAATAGACAGGCATATGAGTTGAACATTTACCTGAGTTAGATACACTCCTTGGAGAGAACAATCATGGGAAAAAGAAGGGCTACTTATGCACAGGGAGACAGTTCAGCGGACAGGAGTGCATGGAGCGATGGACACAGGGAAAGGGTAACTATTGGGAGGAAGTAAAAGGGGAGCTGTTGCATTGTGGTAAATTGTGGTCAATGTCATGAGACAAAGTGTATGTGAACTGCTGTATGGAAAGTGAATTAGCTCTGTAAATTTTCACCCGAATCACAATAAAAAAAAAAATAAAAAAAAAAAGAAGGAAGTTACTATGTTTGGCTGGTGTGATATTGATTACCAAAGGAAATTGTATTGATGTTACATAATGGAGGTAAAGAAGAATGTGTCTGAAACAGGAGACCCCTTAGGATGCCTCTTAGTACTACTATACTCTGTGATTAAAGTCAATGGAAAACTATAGTAACCCAATTCTGACATGACTATTAATGGCCCAGACCCTTCAGGAATGAAGGTTTGTGTCAAGTCACCAGGCAAAGAACCGTGACCAACTCAGGTGCCTTCTGAGGCCAAAGGGAATACAGAATGGGTGGCAGAAGAATGAAGTTCTAAATACCAGCTATTACAACTTGATCAGTTGAAGAAATGAGGACTAAAGGTTATTTCTTTCTTGCCTTGTTGTGCGTGTGTGTACATAGATATGTATGTATAATGAATATTTTTGTTTTCTTCCCTCCTTTTACTCTATTATTCATTATAAAATATAAGATGTAAATTGGGTTAGTGCATTTTTGGTAGTTCATGTTAGTTTTATCATGTTAGGTGCAAATATGACTTTATAGAAACTGTTTTTTGAGACTGGCTAGGCCATAATTCTCAGTAATTATCCTCCAGTTTGTGATCTGATTTGACCAGGCATACAGTTAGAAGAGGAATTTTCTTGGAGGTGAGTCCAGGATTCAATATATATGGATGTTCTGGCAAAGCTTGAGCTCTCTGTCTTGCACTTGTCCTCTGACTTCTAGTTCTTGGGACATGAGAAACTCATAACCTGCTGCCTGACCTGTGGATTTTGGATTTGCCAGCACCAACTACCCCATGAGCCAGAAATCTGCTGCCTAACCTGTAGATTTTGGGTTTCTCAGCCCCTGCAATCCTGTGAGTCAGGAGAAACCTCTAGCCTGCTGCCTGACCCATGTTTTTGGGACTTGGTGTCTGCAATTGTGCAAACCATTTCCTTGAAATACATCTCTTTCTATATACTTATATATACGCTTCAGTGGTTTTGCTCCTCTAGAGAACCTAGTCTAAGGCAGTATCTTTTTGGTGGAATATTTTGAAACCATTAAATGAATACACAGGGAGATTATATAGGAAATACAATTACCAAGATCCTTCAAAAACATAAAGTAAAAACATAAGAAATAAAAGTTATGCACAGCATTTTTATTCTATGTAAAATGAAAGAAGTGAGGATGAGAGCTCACAACATGATAATAGGGTGGTTGAATTATGTATTTCTCCTATTAAATTTTTCTATTAGGTTGTTAGATTGCTTTTGTAATTAAAACACAGTAGCATTATTAATTACTTTTATTTTTCCTATTTATGAAAAAAATGCTTATTTTAGAAATGAAATCAAGAAGAATAAAATTCAAATTACCCTTAATTTTACCACCGCTAGCATTTTAACCTCTATTGTTCCATTCCTATTTATGTATGTATATATATATTTTTTTTTTCTTTCTCTACTGGAGAAGTCATGGTCATGGGGTGTTAAAATAACAACCACCACACACACACACACACACACACACACAACACAGCTGCTGAGGCTCCTTATATACAATCAAACACCTCATGGGATTTGGTTTCTTGGTTTGAATCTTTAGGGT
>NW_006921664.1:6924858-6936660 GCF_000298275.1 Orycteropus afer afer | reverse complement strand
AGTGCCTAAGACACTTGACTGCTAACCAGAAGGCTGGCAGTTCAAACCCACCAGCCACTCCTCGGAAGGAAGGTTGGGCAATCTACTTCTGTAGTAATACTTTCTTGGCAACCCAATGAGGGTTCACTATGAGTTGGGTCCTACTCGATGGCACATAACAACAACAAATATATACACACACACACATACACATATGTATATGTACATTGGGTCACTATGAGTTGGAGCCAACTCGATGGCACCTAACAACAACAACATGAATATGTACATATGCTAAATTAATATGCTTTATTTTCAATTTACCTGAGATTACTGAATTTCTTTTGCATGTCATCTTTATCTTTGGTCTTTCCATAACAGGCTATTCTCCTTTCCCTGAGGCTATAAATTCCTATGTCTTATTGTGAACACCAAACAGACTTTTTTTTTTTTTTTTTTAAGAAATAAACTTTCTGTTCTTTGAAAAAATAATTTTCTTGTGAACTCTGACTCCAAAACTTCCAGATAATCCTTTTTTTTCTTTGTGGTTCAGTATGTATTTTCCCAATGGATGTTATCATACCTTTTGTGTTGTTTTCTCTTTAATTCTCTTTAATTAAGTGAGATTCACCCAGATTCACCATCCTGTGTATTTGCACTTGAGTAGACAAAGACTTCTCCCAGATAGAAACCAGTAATTTCAATTTTAACCAAGAATTCATCTTGTTCCCTTATGGATTCAAGTGGAATGTCTGTCCAGGTCTTTGCCCAGTTCTCTCAGATTTAGGGACACATTTATTATTTTATACAAACAGAAGCACTCTTCAACATATACAACATGTATAAAACTCTTGATTTGCCAGAACTGAAATAGAAATTATGCTTCCTACAAATGGCCTGGAAGTTCTATGCACAAAACAATTCTTCTCTTGGGAGTTGGAACCTCTGGAAAAATGCAGAAGGAGAATGCTAATGAAGAGTGAGAATAATGCAACTGAATACATTGACCTATCTTGCTGCTTTCTATCTAGGAGAAATCTTTGTCAATTCAAGTGCAAGTGCATGGGACCCAGGGTCTGGGTAAATCTCACTTTGTTAAAGCATCATTAAAGAGAAAATGACAACACAAATGGCATGGTAGCAATGGGGAATATATATACTGAAGCATAAGGAAAATAGAATAATGGATCTGGTGAGCATAAGCATTTGTATCATAAATCAGTAATTAGGCAGTGATGGGTATAGTCATTTTCTACCCCCTCCCTTACTTGTAGACTATGATGTCCCAGAAATGAGTAGATAATGGAGGAACAATGAATTTTGATTCTAGTTACTTTGTGAAAGGTCGTCTTTAAAGGTAATTTAAAGGAAAAACATGTAGAAACCAGTTCTGGGTTTCCCAACCTAGCTTCAACTGAATATGCTTGTGAGTAATTTTTAGGAATACCTCCAAAAATTTTCCAAACTTTGCCAGTGATCCTTGGTTGTCAGAGCTGCTTTAGTCCCCATCCCCCTGATCATTGTAATGGGTAAGTGCTAGGACACACTCAAAGATGCCTTTTTAAATTGGAGTTCCCAGTTTCTGATTTAAATTCTTGATTAAGTACATTAAAAAAAAAAAAAAAAAAACAGTGTCTTGTTTTCTTGATTTATCACTGAAATTCCTAATATGATATAGAAAAACACACAAAAAAAACTTTTTTGAAAATTAGCTTGACAGAACTTTGAGGAATTTGCACAAACAGTAAGGTCAATGGAGATGGATTTGAGAATGAGAGTTCGTGGTTCACCATCACTATGTCAAAGAAAACACAGTGTCCTTGCTCATAAAATTGATGGAATAAGAGAGGCTTGGTATCTCAGTATTTCCCCTCCTGCCCTCCACATGGTCTCTGATTTGGAGCCAGGATGTGACCCAACCACGAATTTAGATGGTTATCACTTTACTGAATGAGAACCCTTCCGTGCCAGATATTCTACCTACTGAAGCCCAGCAACAGACAGCAGTGGTACATAACATCCTGGGAGATGAAGTTGTGGACAGAGGACAGAGACAGTAAGAGTTCCACTGAACAGGAAAGGCTTTTAGATATGCCTGTAGTTCACGTTATCAGGGAATTGGCTTGAGGATTAGGTGGCTACCAGCTCAGTACCTGAGCTGAACTAGAAATAATGTTCCTAACAATGGACAGGAAATTCTGCACATGAAACCTATATTCTGTTGTAGATGTGAAAGATGGATTTACAACACCCCTTAAATGAATTAATCAGGGAAAAACCTTAAATGCAGTATACAGGTTGAACTTAAGGAAACAGAAGGAAAGGTGTTTTATTTATAGTATCAAGGAAGAGAAGTTAGCCTGAGAGACAAAACAGAGGCAGAAAGCAGCATGCTGCAACTGAAAGCAGGAAGATGGAGGAAGGATACAAGCTGTCATGGATTGAATTGTGTCCCCCCAGAATTTGTGTCACCTTGGCTGGGTTATGATTCTCAGTGGTTTAGAAGTTACGTAATGATGTAATGTGACAGATAAGTAATGAAGTGATAAACTGATCAGGTGTAAAAGAATTAAGTTGAAGGGTAGATTGCAACACCCTTAGTCCCATCACAATCCTGGTCCAACATAAGGGGAATTTTCATGAGGTGTGGCCTTCAATACTTTTTTTTTTTTAAATGTGATTTGGGTGAAAATTTACAGAGCAAATTCACTTTCCATACAGCAGTTCACATACACTTTGTCTCGTGGCATTGACTACAATTTAGCACAATGCAACATCTCACCTCCCATTTCCTCCCAACAGTTACCTCTTCCCTGTGTCCATCCCACCATGCACTCCTACTCCCTGAGCTGTGCATAAACAGCCCTTCTTTCTCCCATGATTGTTCCCTCCAAGGAGTGTGTCTACCTCAGGTAAATGTGCAACTGATGACTCTTTTGCTTGAGTGGAAGCCACAGGTGTGGGTTCAATTCCAGACCTGAAGGGCAGCTAGGGGCCATAGTCTCAGTGGTTCCACCAGGCTCTATCAGACCAGCAAACCTGGTCCCCCATCTCTTTATTTTTTCTCCAAATGATTTTGAGTTTTGTTCCACGTTCTTCTCCCTACATAGATCCCCTCTGAGTGGTTGACACTGGTAGCCGGGCACCATCTAGTTCTTCTGGTCTCATAGTCATATAGGCTGTGGATCACATGGTGTACCAGTCGCTAGGACTAATTCTTTCCATGAATCTTTGGTTTTCTTCATTCTTCTTTGCTCTGGACAAGGAGAGACCCATCGTTGAATGTAGATGGCTGCTTGCAAGCTTTTAAGATCCCAGTTGCTACTTGCCAAAGTAGGAGGTGGAACAATGTTTTGTGTAGTATGTTATGCCAGTTAAGCTTGATGTCCCTTGTGGCTATGGTCGCAAGCCCACAGGTTCAGTGACGTGGTCTCTCTGGGTAGCTGGCTGTGCCCAAGAAGTGACTACAATATTGTCCCTGGTCAGCTCTACTATACGCCTGGGAATTCAGATCCTACAAATACACTTATAGGACACCATTGTCTGCCAACCTTATACATGGTTTGGGGTTACTCCCTGCTTCATAGACATACCTAATAGTTCAGCCTGTCCACCCTTCTATCCACCCATATACCCATGTTTGCCTTCACTGACAATGCAGGACTGTATGTGCAAAAGGGTTCATTTTTGTTGTCTGTACCTCCCATGTACCTCTATAGGTCTTCGTTTTCCTTGATACCACCATGGTACATTGCCCTTTTCTTCACCCAAATCAATACTTATCTCTACCTATCTAACAGTGTTCCCTTCCCTCCCCTCCCACTCTTGGTAACCAAAAAAGGAAATTTCCTTCCATAGATAAACACTTTCTTGACTTTTACAATAATGGACTAGTAAAATATTTGTCCTTCTGTGACTGACTTATTTCACTCATCATAATGTCCTCCAAGTTCATCCACATTATGCAGTGTTTTGCAGATTCTGGGTTATTCTTTAGGGTTGCATAGTATTCCATTGCATGTATGTACCATAGTTTGGTTATCCATTTCTCAGTTGATAGGCACCTAGGTTTTTTCCATCTTTTGGCTATTGTAAATAGTGCTGTGATGAACATGGGTGTGCATATGTCTGTTCTTGTCATGGCTGTCACTTCTTTAGGATATATACCTAGTAATTCAATGGCTGGGTCAAATGATATTTCTAATTCCAACTTTTTAAGGAATCACCATACTGCTTTCCATAGTGGTTGTACTATTTTACAGTCCCACCAGCAATGTATGAGAGTCCCAATCTCTCCACATCCTTGCCAGTACTTGTTATTTTCTGTCTTGTTGAACTTTGCTACTAGTGCTGGAAGCAAGATGGTAATATCATTGCTGTTTTGATTTGCATCTCACTAATGGCTAATGATCATGAGCATTTCTTCATATGTTTGTGGGTTGTCTGAATATGCTCCTTGGTGAAGTGTCTATTCATGTCTTCTGCCCATTTTTAAATTGGATTATTTGTCTTTTTGTTATTGAGGTGTTGGCCTTTTCTACAAATTCTAGAGATAAGTCCCTTGACAGATATGTCATTGCCAAATATTTTTTCCCAATCTATAGGTTCTCTTTTGACTCTTTTGGAAAAGTCTTTGCAAGTACATACAAATATAATTTTTAGAAGGTCCCATACATCTACAGCAGTTTCTTTTCTGCTGTTTGTGCATTTTGAGTTATGCTTGATAGTTTATTTATGTCATATATTAGGGCCCCTAAATTTGCCCCTCATTTTTCCTTGAGTAACTCTATAGTTTTAGGTTTCACATTTAAGTCTTTGATCTATTTGGAGTTAGTTTTTGTGTATGGTGTGAGGTAAAGATCTTGTTTCATTTTTCTGCAAATGGATATCCAGTTTTGTCAGCACCATTTATTAAACAAACATTCTCTTTCCCATGTAATGGATTTTGGCCTTTGTAAAATATCAGCTGACCATAGGTTGATGGATCCATTTCTGGGTTCTCAATTCTATTCCATTGATCTATGTGACTGTCATTATAGCAATACCAGGCAGTTTTGACTACTGTGGCTGTGTAGTAGGTTTAGAGATGCAGCTGTGTGAGACCTCCTACTTTGTTGTTCTTCTTAAATAGTGCTTTGCTTATCCGAGGTCTCTTTCTTTTCCATATAAAGTTAGTGATTGTTTTTTTCCATATCTTTAAAAAATGTTGATGGGATCTGAATTGAGATTGCATTGAATGTATAGATTGCTATGGGTAGAATGACAATCTTCCTATCCATGAGCATGGGATGTTCTTCCATTTATGTAGATCTCTTATGGTTTCTTGACGTAGTTTTTTATAGTTTTTTTTTGTACAGATCTTTTATGTCCCTGGTAAGATTTATTCCCAAGTATTTTATTTTTTTGTATCTATTGTAAATAGTATTGATTCCTTTTTCAGCAATCTCTTTGCTGGTGTAGATGAATCCAACTGATTTTTGGATGTTGATCTTGATCCTGCCATGATGCTAAATCTCTCAACTAGTTCCAGTAGATTTTGACTGAGTCTCTTGGATTTTCTAGGTATAGGATCATATCATCAGCAAATAAGGATAGTTTGACTTCTTCCTTACCAATTTTGATGCCTTTGATTTCCCTTTCTTGCCTTATGGCCCTGGCTAGGACTTCCAGTACAATGTTGAATGGTACTGGAATGGTTTCAGTGTCTCTCCGTTGAGTATAATGTAGGCTGTTGTTTTTGCATAGATGCCCTTTATTATGTTGAGGAATGTTCCTTCTATCATTGGCCCATTGTCAGAGAAGGAAGTGGTCAATCTCAGTAAGTGAAGCTGTAGGAGGTGTGGGTGTAATTGTGTTGTATGGGGACTGTTGCTGTGTTCCACTCAGTTAGACAAAAATAACAATTGAATAAACATCCAAAAATTGAAAGCAAATGGACAAAAAATATACCATGTAATCACAGAACTGAAACAAGGGAAAAAAAAAAAGAAAAAAAAAAAAAAAAAACCAGAAAACAACTCTGTAATATCTGGGGAGAAGGTAATAAGAGAAAAAAGGTACAGAAGGAGAGTAATGAAGAAGAAATGGGAAATATGTAAAAACAAAAACAAGAAACGGGTTCAACCATGAGAAAGGAAAAACAAATTGCAACCAGGAACAGGGAAAAGAAAAGAAAACTAGAACCTGGGAGGGGAAAGATAATGAATAATAGTGAGAAGGAAAAGAGTAAAAAAAAGAAAAAAAATAGTTTTAAAACAGACAAAAACAAACAAACTAAAAAACAGAAAAAAAGATAAAAAAAATTGGGGCAGGGCTGGGCAGGGTACCCGGGCTCTGTCTGAGCATAAAGGCTGGGATGGCATTCCTGCTGGAACCCAGAAGATGGGTGGGAGTGAGGGAGGGCAGCACCTCCGTTCACCACGAAGGTGCGGGGTATAAGAGTAACAAGGGGAATGTTGTACCTTTTCAGTCATCCGGGTACAGAATGTTCTTGGGGTTCCTGGCAATGGAGCCTGTTCTTAAGTCCCTGGAATGTGGGAGAATGCTGTTGCTTTAAATATCTAAAATGGTCAAGCCACTTGTAAACATTCAAAATGGCTGCAACCTCCGGACAGACAAAAGTCCACAGCTCAACCCACCTTCCTCCTCGTTGCTCCCCTTTTATTCCACAGCCACCAGAGCAGTTCTCCATGCAGTCCCTGGCTAGCAGGGCTGATTTTTAGGTTAACTCGTAGGTCCTACCACCACCTGGCCACTTGACTGCTAACCAGAAGGCTGGTGGTTCAAACCCACTAGCCACTCCTCGGAAAGAAGGTTGGGCAATCTACTTCCATAGTGATTCCACCTCGGAAACCCAAGGGGGGTTTGCTATGAATCAGGTATGACTCGATGGCACATAACAACAACAACAAACACCTCTCGACAATTTCTAAGCTTTCTGTGCCATCAGTATCACTGCCAGACCACAGCTCCATATGTCTCCTTTTTTGGTGTTTTCATGCAAATTCTTCTGCTAGTTGGAGTTTAGTCCACTTCTATATCCTTCCCTTCAAGGTTCAGGGGTCCAGGATTTTCCTGTGTATCTGTGTTAATTTGTTTCCCTTTTCTTTGTTGAAGAGGGTCTGTGCAGTTTTTCTCTGCCTCTTCTGCCATCTTACCAAAACTGTTAATACTTTTTATCTTACAGGAGATTAAAGGAGAGATACACAGTAGAGCAGGGTATCTACCACTACGAAGAAAGAGGAGCCAGGAATGGGGAGCATCCTTTGGACCTAGGATCCCTGTGCTGGGATTCTCCAAGGAGTAAGAAGCACAGAGAGAGAAAGTCTTCCCCTAGAGCTGGCACTTTGAACTTGAACTTCTGTCCTCCTTAAATGTAAGAGAATAAATTTTTGTTTGTTAAAACCATCCATTTGTCTTACTTCTGTTAGAGCAGCACTAGATAACTAAGATACCAGCCAAGATGAAGAGGCTGCCTGAGAACCCACCTGGAACATGGGAAAGGGGTCACTAAGAGTCAGAGCCCACTCCACAGCACCAAACAACTGTGGTGGAGGTGATGGAGGAGAGGAAGCCATCACAGGATCACCAAGATCATGCAGAGCATCATGTGCTGAGGATGAAGCAGTACATTTTGGGAAATGTAAATTTCTACATTTCATTGGCCCTAAGAAAGCCTTGTTCTGATTAAAATTATACAAAAACAAATTCTCCTCTATATAGTCAAGTCCATTTGCAGGGTAATATAGCCACACATGTTTTTTTTTTTTTTTTTTTGATAGCTTCTATAACAAGTTCATGGTCAAAAATATTTTGGGGATTTCTGGTGAGATGGTGGAATAGGCAGAAAAGTGCACAGACCCTCTTCAACAAAGAAAAGGGAACCAATTAACACAGATACAGAAGATAATGCTGGACCCCTGAGCTTTGAAGGGAAGGACATAGAAGTGGACAAAACTCCAAATAGCAGAAGAATTTCTATGAAAACACCAAAAAAGGAGACATACAGAGCTGCGGTCCGGCAGCAATCCTGATGGCACAGATAGCTTGGATATTGCTGAGTGGTGTTAGGACCTGAGAACTAACATAAAAATCACCAGGGACTGCATGGAGAACTGCTCTGGTGGCTGGTGAATAAAAGGGGAAGCAGCAAAGAGCAAGGTGGGCTGAGCTGTGGACTTTTGCCTGCCTGGAGGGCACAGCTATTTTGAATGTCTACATGCGGTCTGACCATTTTGGATATTTAAAGTGACAGTGTTCTCCCACATTCCAAGGACTTCAGAACAGGCCAGTTGCCGGGAACCACAAGGACATTCCAGAAGAATGGAAAGGTGTGACATTCTCCTTGTTACTCTTATATCCTACACACTCTTGGTGAATGGAGGTGTGACCATCACTCACTTCCACCCACCTTCTAGGCCGGCAGGAATTCCATCCAAGTCTGTGTGTTTGGTCGGAGCCTGGGGCCCCAGATAGAGTTTTTCTTTCTTTCTTTTTAAGTTTGTTTGTTGTTCTCTGTTTTAAAACTACTGTTGTAATTATTACATCTGTCCTTTTTATTATTATTCTTTACTCTTCCCTTCCCTGGTTCTAATTTTCAGCTTTTTTTGTTTTCCTTGTTCTTGGTTCCACTTATTTTTTTCCCCTATTTGTTAACCCCATTCCTTGTTTTACTTTTTGCATTTTTCCCATTTTTTTCTTCATTCTTCTTCTTCTCTACCCTTTTTCTCTTATTGCCCTCTCCCCAGATATTGCAATCTTTTTTTTCCCCCCTTTCTTTTTTTTTGGTTACTGTTTCTGTGTGATTACATATATTTTTGTCCATTTGTTTTTACTTTTTTGATGGTTATTCAATTATTATTTTTGTCTACCTGAGTGGGACACAGCAACATTCCCCATATGACACAACTACACCCAGACCTCCTACAGCTTCATTTACTGAGTGACTGCCACCACTTCCTCTTCCACCAGTGGGCCAATGATAAACAGCCACCAAGAAGAACTTGACTCACCTTTAGCTGCTCTTCACAAACAATCAACAGAGATCTAAATACAATGTCACAATGTGTAGGAGGAAAAAGACCATCACAGTCCACACAAAGAAACAAGATAAAGTGGTAGAAAAAAGGGAGCAGGATACAGACCCAGAACACATCGCTGAGGAAGAAACAGCATTGGAATTCCCTGATAAGGAATTTAAAAGAATTATATTTAGGTATCTTCAAAGGATTGAGAGACAGACAAAGGAAAACACTGACAAATCCATAGAAGAATTTTGGAAGAAAATACAAGAACAAAATGATAAAATAAAAATTAGAAGTGACTCTAAATCTACAGATAGAAATGCAGAAGATTAATACTGTCAGAATTGTAAGAAATACAAAACACATTGAAAGGGTAAAGGATTAGAATTGATGCAATGGAAGACAGAATTAATGAGATTGAAGACAAATACCTGAATACTTCTTTGGAAAGGGATCAATCAGAAAAAAGATCAAAACAAAATGAAGAAAATGTAAGGTTCATGTGGGATACCATCAAAAGGAATAACCTATGTGTCATTGGAATTCCAGAACAGGAAGAGAAAAATAAAACCTATGAGAAAATTATCCAAGATTTGTTGGAGGAGAACTTCCCTGATATGATCAATGATGAGAATATATCCATTCAGGAAATCCAATGAACCCCAAACAAGATAGACTGCTAAAGAATATCACCAAGACATATCATCATCAAACTCATCAAAACCAAAGAGACAGAATCCTGAAAGCATCACAGGAAAAACAAAAAGTTACGTACAAAGGACAGCCAGTAAGAATAAACTCTGATTTCTCAGCAGAAACCATGAAAGCAAGAAAGCAATGGTATGGTATATATAAAACCCTGAAAGAGAAAAATTTTCAACCAAGAATTATATACCTGGAAAATTTGTCTCCCAAATATAATGATGAAATTAGGAGATTTCTAGATGAGCAGAAACTAAGGGAATTTGTTAAAACCAGACCAACCTTACAAGACATGCTAAAGGAAGCCTTTGGACAGAGAACCAAAAATAGCAAACAACAACCAAACATTAATACACAAGATGACATAACCCAGAAACCACAGCTATGGACATATCCAAAGTAAAATAAACTTACAAAATTGTAAACAGGGAACCAGACACATCAATTGGCAAATGAGGACAACTACAAACCAAAAAGAAGGAAAATATCGTGTAGTTACAGAACTTCTGAATGGTGAGGAATTCAAGAGAGTTGCAAGATAGAATGGATTGTTCTAAACTCAGGGAGAAAATTATAAAATTATAAATCTCAAAGAAATATGATAAACCTTCACACATCACAATAAAAAAGAGGGCAAGGACAAAAATTCAGTAAATACTAAAACAATATCAACAAAGGAAATAATAACACTATTAATAAACATAATGATCTCAGCACAGAAAATAATATGGAACAAAGAAACAAGGGACACCATGAAAAACACATAACAAAATGACAGCAACCAGTTCATACTTGTCAATAATTACACTGAATGTTAATGGATTAAATGTACCACTCAAGAGATGGAGAGTTGCAGATTGGATTAGAAAACAAAACCCATCAATATGCTGTCTACAAGAGACACGCCTTACAGATAAAGACAGACATAGACTAAAAATCAAAGATTGGAAAAAGACATATCAAGCAAATGGCAATCATAAAAGAGCAGGAGTGATGATATTAATTTCTGATCAAATTGACTTTAAGACAAAAACAACCATATGAGACAAAGAAGGACATTATATAGTGATTAAAGGATCAGTTGAACAAGAAGATATAACAATAATAAATATCTATGGACCCAATGAAAGGGCCCCAAAATACATAAATCAGACTTTGAAAGAGTTGAAAAGTCAAATAAATGACTCCACAGTCATAGTGGGAGACTTTAATACACCACTTCCAATGAAAGACAGAACAACTTGAAAGAAACTCAACAAAGATGCAGAAGAGCTAAACAATACAATCCACCAACTTGACCTTATAGATATCTACAGAGCACTTCATCCAACAGCCGCACAATATACATTCTTCTCCAGTGCACATGGAACATTTTCCATGATAGACCCTATGTTAGGCCATAAAAAAAGCCTTAATAAATTTAAAAACATTGAAATACTGCAAAACATCTTCTCAGATCATGTTGTTGTTGTTAGGTGCCATCAAGTCGTTTCTGACTCATAGCGACCCCATGCACAGCAGAATGAAACACTGTCCAATTCTGTGCCAGCTCCACAATCCCTGCTACGCTTGAGCCCATCATCGCAGCCACTGTGCCAATCAATCTCTTTGAAGGCCTCCCCCTGTTTCATCGACACTCCGCCCTACCAAGCATGACATCCTTATCCAAGGAATGGTCTCTTCTGACAACATGACCAACTTAGGTGAGATGAAGTCTGGCCATTCTCTCTTCCAAGGAGCATTTTGAGTGCACTTCCTCCAGGACAGATCTGTTAGTTCTTTTAACAGTCCATGGTGCTTTCAGCATTCTTTGCCAGCACCACAACTCAAAAGCACCAACTCTTTTTTGGTCTTCCTTATTAATTGTCCAGCTCTCACATGCATATGGGGCAATTGGAAATATCATGGCTTCTGTCAGTCACACCTTAATCCTCAAGGAGACATCCTTGCTCCTCAGCACTTGAAACAGTTCCTTCGCGGTTGATCTTCCCAATGCTACATGTCATCTAATGTCCTGACTGCTGCTTCCATTGGCATCGATTGTAGAACCAAGCAATGTGAATTCTTTGACAACCTCAATCTTCTCTCCATTTATTGT
>NW_006921664.1:6895695-6913260 GCF_000298275.1 Orycteropus afer afer | reverse complement strand
TGAGGATGAGAAAGACATAGAGAGGTATATGGGAGGTACAGACAACAAATATGAACCCATTTTCACATACAGTACTGCGTTGTCAGTGAAGGCAAACATGGGTTATTGGTGGATAGATGGGTGGACAGGTTGAATGATTAGGTATGTCTATGCTGTGTGGAGTGTACCCAAGACCATGTATAGGGTTGGCAGACAATGGGCCTATAAGTTCATGTGAATGATCAGAATTCCCAGGTGTATAGTAGAGCTGAGAAGGGGCAAGTTTATAGTAACTTCTTGGTCACAGCTAGCTATCCAGAGGGACCAAGTAGTTGAACTTGTGGGCTTGCGACCATAGTCACAGGGGACATCGAGCTCAACTGGCATAACATATTACACAAAACATTGTTCCACCTTTTATAGGGACTGGGATCTTAAAAGCTTGCAAGCAGGCATCTACATGCAACAATGGGTCTCTCCTTGTCCAGATCAAAGAAGAATGAAGGAAACCAAAGATTCATGGAAAGAATTAGTCCTAGTGACTGGTATACCATGTGATCCACAACCTCTACGACTAGGAGACCAGAAGAACTAGATGGTGCTTGGCTACCATTGTCAACCACTAGGAAGGCTATCTACGTAGGAGATCCTGGATAGAGAAGGAGAACAATGTGGAACAAAACTCAAAATCATTTGGAATAAAAAAAGGCGGGGGGGGGGGACCAGATTTGCTGGTCTGATAGAGCCTGGTGGAACCACTGAGACTATGGCCCCTAACTGCCCTTCATGTCTGGAATTGAACCCACACCTGTGGCTTCCAGCCAAACAAAAGACAAGCATATGAGTTGAATATTTACCTGAGGTAGACATACTCCTTGGGGAAAAAAATCATGGGAGAAAGAAGAAGGGCTGTTAATGTACAGGGAGACAGCTCAGGGGACAGGAGTGCATGGAGGGATGGACACAGGAAGGAGGTAACTGTTGGGAGGAAGTGGGAGGGGAGCTGTTACATCGTGGTAAATTGTAGTCAATGTCATGAGACCAATTAATTGCATGTGAACTGCTGTATGGAAAGTGATTTTGCTCTGTAAACTTTCACCCAAATCACAATAAAAAAAAAAAAATTTGGATGGGTCTCCATATACATCAGTACATTTGTGCTTTAGTTGTTTGGAATCTGCAGAGAATGATTCATTCTGGAATGCAATGTGGTTTTGGTAGTTTAGAGGATTACCCCTTTAAGGTAGTGATTCTTTTTCTTTTCCAACTTCAACTCTCTAAAGTGGGCAAAAACCCTCCAGGCCCTACCTCACCCCTACTCCTACTTTTTAGTAGAGAGGCACTTTGAGATAACAAAGGATTAAACAAACAAACAAACAAACAAACAAAACCCATTGCTGTGGATTTCTAGTGATGGTCGCATAGGGGTTAAATGCTTGACTGCTAAGCAAAAAGGTCAGCGGTTTGAACTCACCAGCCACTTCACAGGAGAAAGATGTAGCCGTCTGCTTCTGTAAAGATTACAGCCTTGGAAACCCTATGACGCAATTCTCTCTGTTCTCTAGGGTGGTTATGATGAACAAAGAATCAGAGAGGGATAAAATCATAAGGAAACTTGTTAGAAGCATACATGAATTGCTTATTATTTACTTTATAAGATAAAATTATTAGCTTCTATACATGGTTTTATACTATGAAATTAAGCTCTATAAACTTTAAAAATAGCCAAGTAATTTTATTATAGTTACCTTAATGGTTAGTATAAACAGTGCACAGGCATTATACAAAACAAAATATGGGAGGATTTTATGTGTATGTTTTAGAAATAGAGAATGAGTCACTTTAGAAATAACAATACAGAGTTTATGGGGTTCTGTTGCTCATGGAAGATTCTTCAACCAATTGCTGTGTTATTTGACACAGATGTTTCTCTTTCTACATATGATGAAGATTAGGGATCCAAACTTATTCATAAAACTAAAGAGGCACCGTTTGTCCCATTAGAATGACGGTTTTAGAGCAGTCATTGCATATAGATTATACAAATTGAAGAGCAGGGGAAATACTAAAATGTGAATTCATCTGATACATATGTGAGTGACAGCCCCTGGCTTTGTATGGAACTAATGGCTATTGGTATGGTCTGTTCCATGTATAAGAAACATGCGGCAAAACATAAGCCTTAGAAAGAGAGATGCTATCTTCATGTTGTTAGTGTTGCTTGATTAGACATCTCTTTTTAAGGCTACGTGTTCATGTTGAAGATAAATCATTTGAGTGTGCTTAACACAGTATTTTGAATATAGGCTTTCTTTATTGCACACTTGACTTACCTGGTGACTACACTTTTAGAGTCTAGATCACTAGGTCATTTGGGGGAGTCAAATTAAAAAAAGAAACACACCACCCAAATTAACTTGATAAAATGTCCACATTCTTAAACTCTTAGGATGAAAGTGTGTCTAAAAATTACAGCAGGCCACACTGAAGCACTTCCAGTTACTACAGAATATCACATTCTTTGGTTGTCATGTGAGAGTGCTGTGTACCCCAATTACTTTAACATTTTTCTGCCTCCCTTGTGGACTGGATGAGTACTTCAGTTTCTAGGGCCAGTTGATTCCTGTAGAACACTTTCAGAAAAGTGGATGGAATATAACACATTGTCCCCCACAACTGGAAATGCATGTGTGCTTAAATTATACCTAACAACAACAACAACAACAACAACAACAACAAAAACTGGCAACACCTGCCTTGGAAGTAGTATTTATTTTAGAATCATACAATGAGAATTACTTAATTATAGTTTCCAATTTAGTGCTTTTGTAATTGCAGAATTATATTTTTGCTTCTGTCATATTAGAATCATTTTTAAATGTCATTGTGAAATATAAACTGTGTATTTTAATTGCTAATCCCAAAGCAAATGAAGACTACTTGAAAAAAAAGAAATATCAATACATGCATGTGTTAAAACCCAGTAATTAGAAGTTATATGTTAGAAATATTGTTGATGCAAGTATGTCTCTCCACCCTTTGGAATTAACCAAACAACTCACAAAGCAATGAATTAATAACAGAAGTTATATAAGCAGCAATTTATATTTTAAAAAGCAAAATATATCATTAAAAATTGCAACCAACACAAGACAGCAAAAATGATGAGCTAATAACCAAGTACTCTTCCTCCCTCCCCTAAACTGGAAATTTTAGAATCTGTATATGCAAGCACTGTAAGAACTATGCAAAGTTACAAAACTTTGTGTAACATGTTTTTAGATGACCTATTAGATTCCTCAATAAACTCAAATAACCTGCCAATTTTCGTCCATGGAGAGCAAATTTTAGTAATCTTTAATATCTCCATTAGCAAGTTATAAATACATAGCTCTAAGTAATAATGGTTTGTGGAATTGTAAGCCACTTGCCCTTAGGAACTCGTGAATGAATTTGGACTTTGAGACCTGTTTGATAAACTTTGAAGTGGAAACAAAGGCAGAGGACTGTCCAAAGAATGACCTTAAAAGCCTTTGGGGTTATTAGACTTATGTAATACCAACCTTTAAACAGAGAACACCTGACACCTGGGGATTGAGATATAGAATTTTGTACTCTACCTTATGTGGAGAATCTCTCTTTAAAGCAACAGAACTTTTAAGAAGCATTTTCAATACTAATCTAATGGTTAAATTTATGTATAAACTTGGCTAGGCTATAGTACTCAGTTGTGTAGTCAAATACTAGCATAGACATTGTTGTGAAGGTAATTCATAGACGTGATTAATGTTTACTATGAGTTGACTAAGTAAAACAGATAACCTCGTGAGTCTCATCCAATTAGTTGTAAGCCTAAAGAGCAAAAACTGAAGTTTCTGAGAGGAGAAGGATTTTACCTCAAGAGAGTAACAAAAATCCTGCCAGAGTTTTCAGCCTGATGCCTGCCCTAGGGATTTTGGACTTGTGAGTCCTACATCTGCAAGAGCCAAATCCTTAAAGTAAATCACTGAGTTCTTGTTGGTTTTGTTTCTCTGGAGAACCCTGACTAATCATTCCTTCGTGTACTAATGATTTCTGTAGCTTTTTAACTATAGTGTACTCATGTCAATTAAGTTGTCTCTGTCCTCATTATTAATATCAGTTGTTACAAAATGATGCAATAAAATGACATCCATAAGGTTTTCTAAGAGTAGGATATTTGCACCTAAATTATATGATCATATTTTGCTCCTTAAATTCAGAAATTTTAGCAGTTTTTTTCCCAGTGCTCTGTTTGGCTGTCAACTTGTCAATTCCCTTCTTTAACTTCTGTGGTTCACCCTTCAGTCTTCTACCTTGCTATGTCTGATTTGAACTAAAAACTATTATCTTTTTTTATTTCCTCTCCCACTGACGTCACTTTTTTTTTTTTTTTCATTTTATTATGATTTGGGTGAAAGTTTACAGAGCAAATTTCATTTTCCATACAGCAGTTCACATATACTTTGTCTCATGACATTGACTGCAATCTCCCACAATGCAACAGCTGTCCTCCCACTTCCTGTCCATAGCCACCTCTTCCCTATGACTTTCCCTCCCATGCACTCCTGCCCCCCGAACTGCCTCCCTGTGCCTACACAGCCCTTCTATTCTCCCATGATTGATCTCTCCAAGGAGTGTATCTACCTAATGTAAATGTTCAACTCATATGCCTATCTTTTGTAAAAATTATCATCATGAAAAGAACTAGCATATATGAAAAACATATTTTAAGTGTGTTTTGATGTTATATAAATAAAAATTTTAAAATTAGGATTCTTCCCTGAGTACAATATATGTAATCAAATGCTTGGATTTTGTGTCATTGCTTTGGTTGCACAAAAGAGGCCTTTCTTTTGCATGCATACTTGATCAGTTTTAGGTTACTATTATTATTGTTGATTTAAACAATAATAATATGGTACATTTGTTATAATACTCCTCAGTTTGGAAAAATTTTGCCTCATCTTTCTCAAATAGTCTTTACCAAAATTCTACTAGAGAGGCAGAATTAATCTAAAAACCAAACCAAACCAGATGCCATCAAGTAGATTTTGACTCATGGTGACCCTATGTGTACAGAGTATTACTGTGTTCCATAAGGTTTTCAAGGCTGTGACTGTTCTTCTGAAGTACCTCTGGATTGGTTTTAACTGCCAACTTTTGGGTTAGTAATTGAGTGCTTAATTGCTTGCTTTATCTAGGGATCTCATAGGCAGAGTTAATATTCTTTCATTCATGTGGAACTCATAATCATTAATGGTCTGTGTTCCAGACACTTGAGGAAACCAAGACTCTGAGAGGTTAAGTAAGATGGAAAAAGCAAATGCCCAGTAAATAAAAGGGTGGGATCTGATTTTAGGGCTTCTCACTCTGTTTGATGATTTTTCACTTATTATAGAGTGTCCAAATAGTTGCATTTTCTGAGGGTAAGGTGTAACTGTATTATTTGACCTCCTTTATTCACTTTCTGGATCAAATATATATATATACACACACACACACATAGCAATTAAAGCACACACAAGTTCAGAGCCTTTACTATCTATAAATCAAAGCCAAGACAAATTACTGTTAAGGACTGACCAGGATATTATTATTGTACAATACTTCTTGACTTTTAACAACATTTAAAACATCTTGGCCATTTTCAGCTTTGAGAATTCCAAATAGGCAGACATATCCCTTCCAAGTCACTTTTCTGGTAGGCAATAGAAGCTGTTTATCTGGTAAGGTGGGTGGGTGGCTCCTTTTCAATGTGCAAAACCCAAAGATCTCCATGACCTTTTCATCTCCTGTTCTGTAAAACTGTGTATCCTCTGGATCTGTTTTCCCGGCTATGATTCCCCAGACACAGATATATTTAGAAGTCCTCAGATTTCTAAGTATTGTCAACTTTTATTCTGAAAAGTAATTTTTCTTTAAAGATATAGATGCCCAGGTCCTTGTCTGAATGTGACTATATTAAAACTTGGGGATAAATAAGTGTCTACAACATGCTCCTTCCTGCAATGATGAAGTTGGGGACTCTTGTTAAAAAGGGAAAGATGAAAAACAAAATCACTTTAATTCATGGAATGGAAGAGCTTTAAGCACTTTAAGAATGTATTACTGAGAACAGTCTTTCTTATTGGTGGTTGCACAGTAGAATCACCTAGGGAACTGGAAAATTCTTCCCTCCAGAGACTGATCTAATTGCTCCCTACTTACCCTGGAATAGTGGGCAGGGTTGGATAGGGCAGAGATTAACTCTAACAGATCATACATTTTTCTTTTCTTTTTAAAACTTTTTATTGGGAAACCCAAGGAGGGGTCGCTATGAGTTGGATTCAACTCGACGGCAGTGAGTTTTTTTTTAAATTGGGGTTTAGATGAGGGTTTACAGAGTAAACCAATTTTCCATTCAACAATTTCTACACATTTTGTTTCATGACATTGATTGCATTCCCCACAATGTAACATCACTCATCCCATTTTCCAGTGTTCCCTGTTTCCATTCTTTCTTCTTTCCTATTCTTTCCTGCTTTCTGAACTTTGTCCTTGGGCAAATGCTGCCCTTTTGATATCAAAGGGTTAATTGTGGATATGTGGATACCACAGGAGTGAATCCATCCCTAGGTGTTACTGTTCACCTTATAGATCTGTCTTTTGTTTGGCTGAAAGTTGAGCCATGGGAGATGAGTTCAGTTGCTGGCTTGAATGGTGACTGAGGGAATAGTTTCAGGAGTTCCACCAATCTCTACCCAACCAGTGAGGCTCATCTTTTTTTAATTGATTTTGAATTTTGTTCCACATTTTCCTCCCATTCTATCCAGGAGCTTCTAGTATGAATCTTTTTAGGTTGGCTATTAGGCAGCTGGGTAAAACCTAGCTCTTCTGGTCTCAGGGTCATGGAGGCTGAAATTCATGTGTTTCATGCATCTTTGATTTTCTTTACTCTTCTTCACTGGATGGGGAGAGACCAATAGTTGCCCGTTAGCTTTTAAGACTCCAGTCACTACTCATAAAAGTAAGATGTAGAACATTTTCTTTGTGAATTATGTGCCAATTGACCTTGATGTCCTCTGACTATAGTCCTGGGTCCTCAGGTAATGAATGACTTGTTTCTTCAGGGTGTTTGGTTATGGCTAAGAAATTTTCCTAACTTTGACCTCTGTATGCTTTACTGTATTCGTGGATACATTAGCAGCATATATAAATGCATATGTAGGAATATCCCCTATCAAACCTATGTATGTTATGAGATGTTTGGTAGATTGATAGTTATTTTTTAACGCTGCATATTATTCCATTTTGTGTATGTACCATAGTTTGGTTATCCATTCATCTTTTGAAGGGTATTTAGGTTGTTTTATCTTTTTGTTGTGAATAATGCTGCAAAGAACATGAATATGTATATATCTGTTTGTGTCATGATTCTTATTACTCTAAGATATATACCTATGGTGGAATTGCTGAATCATATGGTATTTCTATTTCAAACTTGGTGTTTCTATTTCAAACTTTTTAAGGAAGCATCATACTATGTTCCAATTGCAGTACCATTTGACAATCTCACTAGCACTCTATGAAGGTCCCAGTCTCTTCACACCCTCACCAACACTCATCAGCATTTGTTGTTTCCTATTTTCCTGAACTTTGCTATTAATGCTGGGGTGAGATTATATCTTGTTTTGATTTGCATTTCTCTAAGGGCCAATGATTATAAGCATTTCTTCATGTGTTTGTTGGGCCCTTACATGTCTTCTTTGATGAAGTGTCTGCTCATGTTCTCTATCCATTTTTTAAATTAAATTATTTGTCTTTCTATTGTTGAGGTGTTGAAGTTTTCTACAAATTTTAGAGATTAGTCCTTTGTTCATTACATTGTTTACCAAAATTTTTTTTCAATCTGTGGGTTCTCTTTTTACTCTTTTGGTGTAATCATTTGATATACATCATTTGATGTGCTTAGCTTTTAGAAGGTCCCAGTCATCTAGTTTGCTATCTGCTGTGTCTGTATTTTTAGTTATGTTTGATAGTGTTTTAGTTATGTTTGATACATATGCCATGCATAAAGCCTGTAAGTTTGTCCCTAGTTTTTCTTTGATAATCTTTATAGTTGTAGGTTTTACATTTAAGTCTTTGATCTATTTTGAGTTAATTTTTGTATATGGCGAGAGATATGGACGCTCTTACATTTTTCTGTAAATGCATAACAGTTTTAGCAGCACTATTTGTTAAAGAGACTATCTCCTCCCCATTTAATAGGTTTCCATCATTTGTCAAAAATCAGCTGCCCAGTTGATGGATTTATTTCTGGGTTCTCAATTCTGTTCCATTGGTCTGCGTATCTGTCATTGTACTGGTACCAGGCTGTTTTGACTATCATGGCTAAGTTTTGATACTGGAAAGTGTAAAAGGCCTCCTACTTTGTTCTCATTTAGTAGTGCTTGGCTTATCCAGGGATTATTTCCTTTCCATATAAAGTTGGTGATTTGTTTTTCCATCTCATTAAAGAATTATGATGGAATTTGGATGGGGATTGCATTGTATCTATATAGGACTTTGGGTAGGATTCACATTTTCATAATGTTAAGTCTTCCTAGCCATAAGCATGGCATATTCTTCCATTTATGTAGGTCTTTTTTTGTTTCTTGTAGTCATATTTTGTAGTTCTCTTTGTATAGGTCTTTTGTATTTCTGTTTATATTTGTTGCTAAGTATTTCATCTTTTGAGTGGTTGTTGTAAACAATATTGTTTTACTAATTTCCTTTTCAGAGTTTTCTCTGTTAGAGTAAAAAAATCTAACTGATTTTTGTATGTTGATCTCATACTCTGCCATGTTGCTGAAAATTTGAATTAGTTCCTAAATTTTTTTTGCTGAGATTCTGGGATTTTCTATGCATAAGTCCATATCATCTGAAAAGTGAGATAGTTTTAGTTCTTTGCCAGTTTGGGTTTTTTAATTTACCTTTCTTACTTTATCACTCTGCCTAGGACTTCCAATGCAATATTGAATAGCAGTGGTGATAAAAGTAGTCCTTGTTTGGTTCCAGTTTACAAAGTGAATGCTTTCAATCTCCGTTAAGACTCATGTTGGCCATTGATTTTGTATATATTGCTTTAATTAAGTTGTCAAATTTCCTTTCTATTCCTATTTTTTTTTGTTTTAATCAGAAATAGTGTTGGATTTTGTCCAATGCTTTTTCTGCATCAATTGATATTATCATGTGGTTCCTTTTCTTGTATTATTTATGTGGTGGATTACATTGATAGTTTTTCTAAAGTTGAACTAGCCTTACATACCTTGTATGAATTCCACTTGGACATGATGTATTTTTTTTTTTTTTTTTTGATATATTGTTAGATGCTACTGGCTAGAATTTTATTGAGAATTTTTGTGTCAGAGTTCATGAGAAATACTGGTCTATAATATTCTTTTGTAGTGGTGTCTTTCACCACTTGTCTGTCAGTTTGTTGTACTGTGGTGGCTTGCATGTTGCTGTGAATCTGGAAGCTATGTCACCAGTATTACAAATGCCAGTAGGGTCACAAATTATGGACTGGTTTCAGTGGAGCTTCCAGATTAAAATAGACATGGAAGAAGGAAGAGGTTATCCACTTCTCAAAGAATTGGCCAGTGAAAACCTTATTTATAGCAGTGAAACACTGTCTGATATATTACTGGAAAATTTTATGAATAGCCCTGAAACATTGTCTGATATAGTGTTAGAAGATGAGCCCCTCAGGTCAGAAGGCCCTCAAAATATGCTAAAGAAGATCTGCCTCTTCAAAGTAGAGCTGACCTTAATTACCTGGATCGAGTAAAGCTTTGGGACATCTTTTTGCTGATGAGGCATGGCTTGAAAGTGGAAGAAACAGGTGCAAACATCCATAAAAAATCAGAACTTAGAATGTACAAATTATGAAAGTAGGAAAGTTGAAGGTTGTCAAAAAAGAAATAGGACATATTAAGATTGATATCCTCGGCACTGGTGAGCTGAAATGGACAGGTTTTGACCATTTTCAGGTAGACAATCATATGATCTACCATGCTGGGAATGACAAGTTGAAGAGGAATGGTGTCGCATTCATAGTCACAAAAAATATTTCAAGATCTATCCTGAAGTACAATGCCATTAGTGATAGGATAAAATCTATATGCCTACAAGGAAGACCAGTTAATACTACTATTATTCAAATATATGCACCAACCACTAAAGACAAAGATGAAGAAACTGAAGATTTTTATCAACTTCTACAGTCTGAAATGATCAAAAACATAATAAAGATGTATTGATTATTACTGATGATTGGAATTCAAAGGCTGGAAACAAACGTGAATCACCAGTAGTTGGAAAACATGGCCTTGGTGATAGAAATGATGCCAGAGATGGCATGATAGGATTTTGCAACCCCAATGACTTATCCATTGCAAATACCTTTTTTCAACAACATAAGTGGTGGCTACTATGCATGTGGACCTTATGAGATGGAATGCACAGGAATCTGATCTACTACAGCTGTGGAAAGAGGCAGTGGAGAAGCTCAATATCTTTAGCCAAAACAAGGCCAAGAGCTGACTGCAGAACAGACCATCAAGTGCTCATATGCAAGTTCAAGTTGAAGCAGAAAACAACTAAAACAAGTCCTTGAGAGCCAAAATATTGCCTTGATTATATCTCACCTGAATTTAGAGACCATATGAAGAATAGATTTGATGAACTGAACATCAGTGAATGAAAACCAGATGAGTTTTGGGTATCAAGAACATCATAGGTGAAGAAAGCAAAAGGTCATTAAAAAGACAAGAAAGGAAGAAAAGACCAAAATGGATGTCAGAAGAGACTCTGAAACATGCTCTTAAACAGAAAGTAACTAAAGAAAATGGAATAAATGACAGATAATAGAGCTGAGCAGAAGATTTCAAAGAACAGCTTGAAAAGACAAAATCAATTATTATAATGAGATGTGCAAAAACCTGGAGTTAGAAAACCAAGAGGGAAGAACACACTCAACATTTCTCAAGGAGAAAGAACTGAAGAAAAAAATTCAAGTCTCGAGTTGCAAAATTGAAAAATTCTACAGGCAAAATATTGAATAATGCAGGAATCATAAAAAAAGATTGAAGGAATACACAGAGTCACTGTACCAAAAAGAATTAGTTAATGTTCATCTGTTTCAGGAGATGGAATATGATCAAGAACCAATGGTATTGAAGGAAGAATTTGAAGTTGAACTGATGGAATTGCTGAAAAACAAGGCTCCAGGAACTGACAGAATATCCATTGAGATGTTTCAACAAATGGATGCTGCTCTGGAGGCACTTACTCAACCAAGCCAAGTAATTTGGAAAATAGCTACCTGGCCAACTGACTGGATGAGAAACGTAGTTGTCCCCATTCCAAAGAAAGGTTATCTAACACAACGTAGAAATTATCAAACAATATGATTAATGTGACATGTGAGTAAATCTTGCTGAAGATAATTTAAAAATGGTTGCATCAGTACACTGTCAGGGAACTTGCAGAAATGCAAGCTGGATTCAGAAGAGGTCATTGGAATGAAGGCTATCACTGCTGATGTCAGATGTATCTTGGCTCAAAGCAAAGAACACTAGAAAGATGTTTACTTGCGTTTTATTAACTATGCAAAAGCATTCATTGTGTGGATCGTAACAAATTATGGATAACATTGAGAAAAATGGGAATTCCAGAACAATTAATTGTGCTCGTGAGAAACCTGTACATAGACAAGGGGGCTGTCATTTGAAAAGAATAAAGAGATAATGCATAGTTTAAAATCAGGAAATGTGTGTATCAGGGTTGTATCTTTTCACCATACTTATTCAATCTGTAGGCTGAGCAAATAATCTGAGAATCTGGACTATATGAAGAAGAGCATGGCATCAGGATTGGAAGAAGACTAATTAACAACTTTCAATATGCAGATGACACAACCTTGTTTGCTGAAAGTGAAGATGACTTGAAGCACTTACCGATGAAGATTAAAGACTACAGTCTGCTGTACGGATTATACCTCAACATAAAGAAAATAAAAATCTTCACAACTGGACCAATTAGAAGCATCATGATAAATGGAGAAAAGACTGAAGTTGTCAGTGATTTCATATTACTTGGATCCACCAACACTGATGGAAGCAATGGCCAAGAAATCAGACATTGTATTGCACTGAGCAAACCTGCTGCAAAATACCTCTTTAATATGTTGAAGAGCGAAGATAGCTCTTTGAAGATGAAGTTGAGCCTAATCCAAGCCATGGTATTTTCAGTAGCCTCATATGCATATGAAAGCTGGACAATGAATAAGGAGGACTGAGGAAGAGTTGATGCTTTTAAATTGTAGTGTTGGTGAAGAATACTGAAAGTACTATGGATTGCCAGAACAATAAAAATCTGTCCTGGAGGAAGTGCGGCTGGAATGCTCCTTGGAAGGGAGAACAGCCAGACTTTGTCTCCCCTACTTTGGTCATGTTGTCAGATGGGACCATTCCCTGGAGAAGGATATCATGGTTGGTAAAGTGGAGGGTCAGCTAAAAAGAGGAAGAGCCTCTATGAGATTGATTGACACAGTGGCTGCAACAATGGCCTCAGGTATAGGATTGTGAGCAAGGATTGTGAGGATGGCACATGACTGACTAGTGTTTTGTTCTGTTGTACATCAGGTTGCTGTGAATTGGAGCTGAGTTGATGGCACCTAACGACAACAGCATAATTTTGTGTGCTGAGTTTATTTTGTGAATGGATTTTCTTGTTATTTCCTTTATTGCTGTTGTTTTTGTGTTGAGTCTTTATGATTTTCTTCTTTTTTATTTTGGGAAGAGGTTTATTAACTTCCTTTGAGATTACCATTTAATTTTAAATTTTTCCCCAAGATTAAAACAGTCTGTTCTATCTTGAAATTGATTCCCTCTCTATTTGGAAGTTCTAGAACTACACTATTTTTTCTTGCTTTTTGCTCTGTGGTTGTTCTCATTTACAAATTGATGTATCCAGTTTCCAATATTCAGTCTTGAAGATTTATTTTACTTTGGATACTTTTATGTCTGTGTTGGTTTCTTGGTGATGTTGTTATGCATGTGTGGTAGAGTAAATTATGTGGTATGGCTTTTCTAGCCATAGTCTTTGTAACTCCCACTTTGCTGTTACCAACCAAGCAGCTGCTTGTTAAAATCATTCACTTGGAGTAGCATGAAGTAATCTTCTGGGGAATTTCATTCTCTCTCAGGTGTGTAAAATTCTGATGTTGGGATTGGTTGGTTATGCCACTCTGTCAGGCTCAAAATGAGCCCTTATAGAGGCAAAAGGAATCTCCCTGACTGTTGGCTGAGAGAGACATGCTGCTGAGAAGGACACTCTGCTGAGAGAGATGTGCTGTTGAGAGAGAGACATGCTGCTGAGAGAGACTGCAAGCTGAGAGAGATGGCCAGCTGAGAGAAATGGCAGGCTGAGAGAGATAGCTGGCTGATAGAGATGGAGCACATTCCTGAACTTGAATTGTAGCTGGTTTCTTCCCTAATAAACCCCATAATCTGTGAGTTCTGTGTGGCCACTGCAGTGAATTATTGAACCCAGCAGAGAATGGGTGGGTGTTGTGGGAGGAATGGTTGGTATCAAGGATGGTAAGACAGCTGGAGGGTGGCAACATGTTTGGCCTCATAGGAACAGGCCTTGGACTGCTGCTGATGGTGATTCTGTTTTCCTCTTGTGAAGTTACAGGAGGTCAGAAGATGCCACCTCATTGCCCTCTTAGCAGTTGGTGTCAAAAGCAGTGGGATTTGTTGCAGTGGCTCCAGACTCATAGAAGCATAGGGCTTTGTAGAAGAAAGAAGGAAGGGGCCTGGGAAATGAAACTTTGGATTCTTAGATGGTTATTTTGCTTCATGTTGCCTATTAAAGGAGATAATTGATCCAGAAGCTAGGGCTTTTGGTTACACCCAGCCAAAGGCCCAAGGCCACATACATAGAATGGGAAGATAGTCAAGGTGAAGAAATGAAACTGGAATGTCTTAAAAAGGATTATGGTTTTGGATTATGTGTTTATCTGAATGTACTATGGATACTGAATGTTCTCTTACCTACTTGTATGTTAGAAATGATTATGGGGTATGGATAACAGAAAGCATGTAAGTACACCTTCAGCTGATACTTGATTGGATATGTTAAAAGGGGAAATAGAATTTTCCCAGAAGAAACACAGGCTTTTGTTTCAAACCCTGTGTGTAGAGTATAGGAGGCTTAGGTAGAAAATCTGAGCCCCACATAGAATCTGCCAAGTGAGGAAATTTATGTTTGAAAGGACCAACCCAGAACTACTGAAAGAACAGAAGATTTACATTTGAGGAAGGGACCTGAAGAGGTGTGTGTGTGGGAAGACTGGCTTTTTGAATTCCCAGCAAGCCGTTAGGCAGTTCAAACCCACCAGCTACTCTGGGGAAGGAAGACTGGGCAATCTACTTCCATAAAGATTTACAAAGATTCACTATGAGTAGGAATTGACTCAATGGCAGCGAGTTCTGGCTTTTGAGTGAGTTAAGCTTTGGGTGCATTGAGGCAGGAAAGTAATGGTCCATGAGAGAAACTCCTTCCAAGACTGGAAATTAAAGGAAGCTGGTGAGTAGATGGCCTTGTATGCTTCTCTCTTGTGACCACTTGAGTCCACTTGAAGAGGAAATGGGAGAAGTGCAGCAGTGAAGAAACAGGCCGAGCTTGGTACCCTTTGACCTAGGCCACAGAGACTAGGGATGAGAGGAAGGGCTGGCAGGTCTGAAGTGCAAGGAGCTGTGAACCTACAGGCATTGAAATAGTCCCTGAGGACTGAAGATAAGAGAGAGAATGTGCTAGCTGGTTGGAAGTGAAGGGAAGAGTGTGACTCCCAAACTTGGCAGCTGTAACCCATGACCTAGCTAGGATGGATAGAACTGAGCTGACCAGAACCTGACCAAATGAAGAGGAAGATTTTTGACACTAAGCTGCTGTTAAGTTGCTGCAATCTGATGGCTTGTGCTGGGCTCGACTTTGCTTGTTTATGGATGCAGATGCCCAAAGTTTCCAAGCAGAACAGAAGATTCTCCAGAAAGAAAGAAACATGCTTGTCTCTTCAGTACTGGTTTGATAGGGCTGGGCAAATTAGAAATTGGCTATATAAAATGGGGGGAGATAAGAGCATAAAGTGGCTGGCTCACATGCTTTCATGTGTGTGGTTATTCTTAAACTGATGATGAACGGGATGTTAATTTTTGAAGTATAAAAAGGATAATGGCTAGAAAAGCCAGGGGGTGACCTTTGGGGTAGGAAATTACATGCTATGGCTTTTCTAGCCATAGTCTTTGTAACTCCCACTTTGCCGTGAGCAACTGAGTAGCTGATTGTTAAAGTTATCCACCTTGGGCAACACGAAGTAATCTTCTGGGGAAGTTCTTTTCTCTCTCAGGTGTGTAAAATTCTGATGTTGGGGTTGGTTGGTTTTCCCACTCTGCCAGGCTGAAAATGAGCCCTCCTAGAAGCAGAAGGAAACCCTCTGACTGCTGCCTGAGAGAAATGCACTGCTGAGGGAGAGACATGCTACTGAGAGTGTTCTGGTTATGTAGTACCACTCTAAAAGAAATACCACAAATGGGATGGCCTTAACAATAGGAGTTTATTCTCTCACAGTTCAGAGGCTTTAAGTCCAAGTTCAAAGTGCCAGGCTCTAGGGGCTGTGTGAAAGCCCCTCAACCTTGGGCTTCAGTTCTGCCTCTTGTTCCCAGGCCACTGAGGCTAGATACATCCCTTCACTCAGGCACCTACTGGCTGCTGAGGCTAAGCCCAAGGTTGACAAACAAAATCCATAGTCCTGATGTTACCAAACCACATGACAGTCCATTAATTCAAGTCCATTGAAAGTCCCAAGTTGGCAAAGCATGGCAGGCTGCTGAACAACGACATGGCTACAAGCAGGGTCCAAGCATGCCATAAGCTAGAGACTATACCCAAGACATCTCCTTGTATACAGGAAGCAGACCACATCCCAAAGGCAGCTACTCAGCTGCTTGTGGTAGATACCACCATGGAGTTGATTACCAATCTCATCATGGGGAATAACTACCACCAACTGCCCAGCCACTCCACCAGGCCCAGCCAAGTTGACATACAAATTTAACTACCAGAGAGAGAGACTGAGAGAGATGGCTGGCTGATAGAGACAGCTGACTGAGAGACACTGAGCGGATTCCTGAACTTGAATTGTAGCCTGTTTCTTCCATAATAAACCCATAATCTGTGAGTTTTGTGAGGCCACTGAAGTAAATTATTGAACCCAGCAGAGAATGGGTGGGTGTTGTGGGAGGAATGGTTGGTATCAAGGATGGGAAGATGGCTGGAGGGTGGTGGCATGTTTGGCCTCATAGGAACAGGCCTTGGGCTGCTGCTGATGGTGATTCTGTCTTCCTCTTGTGGAAGTTAGAGGAGGTTGGAAGATATTGCTTCCTTGCCCTTTTAGTAGAATGTTAATCTCAGGTTTTTGTCTGCTGTAATTGGTTCTTTCTCCAAACAACTCCCTTTTGTATTTCTATAAGGTTGGTTTGGTTTTCACAAATCCTCTTAATTTCTGTTTACCTATAAATGTCCTAATTTTGCCATCATGTTTGAAGGATAATTTTGCTGGGTAAGTAATTCTTGTTTGGTAATATTTTCTTTCAGAGTTTTATACATATTATCCATTGCTTTTGTGTCTGCATGGTTTCTGCTGAGCACCTAGAGCTTGCTCTATTGTTTCTCCTTTCTAGATAAATTTTTGCTTTTGTCCCGACCTTCTCTCAGGATTCTTTTTCTTTCACTTTGGAAATTTTGATTATGATATGTCTTGAAGATTTTATTTTGGGGTCTAACTTCTTTGGGATTCTTTAAATTTATTGAATAACTATCTTCTCAACTTTCATGGTATTTGATAAGTTTTTTTCCAATACATCTTTGACATATTTTCCTGTGTCTTTCTTCTCTTTTGCTTTAGAATTCTGATCACATGTAAGTTATTTCTCTTGATGGTGCTCCACATAATTCTTAGGCTTTCTTCATTTCTTTTTTTCTGATTGCTCCTCTTACAGATTAGTATTCAGAGATTTGTCTTCAGTTTTGCTAATTCTTTCTTCCATTGATTCAATTGTACTTCTATGCCCTTTTAATATGTTATCTATTTCTGAAATCTTAGTATTAATTACCTGGGTTGTAATTTGATGTTCTTGTATGGTTTCTAGTTTCCCATTTATTTTTTCAGTTTTTTTCTTGTATTGTTTTCATGAATTCTTCTAGAGTTTTGTCTGTGTTTTTCTTGACCTTTTTCTTTATCTGTTGAATGTTGCTAAATATAATTCTTTGAATTCCTTACCAGGTAGTTTCAATGTCATTTCTTCCTCACTTAGGTGTTCTGATATTGCATTTTTCTTTTCATTTTTTTTTGAGCAAAAAATATTTACTTTGTTTGAGCCACTCTTTCCTGTTTCTTTGTGTGAACTAAGATTGTCTGTCATCTCCAAGACACTGTCATGTTGTATTTTAATTAATTGATGACTGTATATTGGTATGCTT
>NW_006921664.1:6893491-6895595 GCF_000298275.1 Orycteropus afer afer | reverse complement strand
ACACACACACACACACACACATATGAACATATGATATATATAGGTGACCAGGGTGAGTGCTACTCTCCTTGCTGGTTTGGCATCACTTAGCACTCATCATCTGATCTTGGTGAGTGTGATAAGAGATGGGCAACAAGTTCTTTTGTTACTGTAGAGCAGTTGAGTGTGGTCTGAGTAGTATTGGTTTCTCTCTGTTGTTGATCAAGTGGTGCAGGAGTGAATGGTAGCACTCATCAAGAGGGTGGACTGCAGGAAGTGCAGGTATGGTTGGGTGTTGTGGATACAGTGACTATCTCCTGTGGGAAAACAAAACAAAACAAAACAGAACAACAACAACAACAACAACAACAAAAAAAAAAAAAACAGAGAAAAAAACAGAAAAAAAATGAAAGAACAAAAGAAAAAAGAACAAAATGTAAGACTGAAAACTTGGGTGAGAGAAAAAAGGAAGGTGAAAAGGAAAGAAGGAAGAGAAGAATAAAGAAGAAAAATAAAAAAATAACAGTAGGGAAAAAGAAAGAGAAAGAGAAAACCAGGAGAAAGAAAAAGAAAACAAAAGAAAAAAAAGTGAAGAGAAAGAGAAAACATGAAGAGAAAACTGGTGGAGCAGGGTACTCAGTCAGGGCTCCTTCTGGCTGAGGAGGTGGTGGAGAGCTGGGTGTCAGATATGGGTTTGTGTGCTTTGCTGTCCAAAGAGCCTATGGGGGGGGGCACCACAATCCGGGATGGCATTTCTACTGGCCTTGGAGGTGGCTGGGGGAAGGGCTCACCATCTGGGTGGTTCTTCTGTTAGTCTCTTAGGTGGCTGCAGGCAGTGTGCCCAGTCCTGGACTGTACTTTAGCCAGCCTAGGAAGTGGCTGCAGGCTGGTACTTGGTTCAGGATGATGCTTCTGACAGTCTAGGAAAGGGTTGGGGTAGAGTGTCTGATCTGGCATGGCATTTCTGCCAGCCTAAGAACTGACAGTGGCAGGACTTCTGGTCTAAAATGGTGCTTTCTACCAGCCTGAGGAGGTGGTGATTGCAAGTCTCCAAATGCAAGAGTGGCATGCATGTAGTGCCTGATCTGCATGGGTTCATGTTGCACCTCAGACAGGGCAGGGGTGGTGAAGCAGGGGTGACTCCAGCCACTGAATGGGTGGGAGTAGAGGATGGCCACACTTCTGGTCACTGAGAGGGTATGTGGAGTAAGGGAAAATCACACATTTCTGGTCATCAGCCACCAATGTGGGAGCTGGTGCAATCTGTGCCAAGGGGAGCTGATTATCAGGTTAATGGCTCAATTGGAAAGCCGCTTGAAAAAATTCAGAACGGCCTTGCTACATCAGGCCAGCTGACAATTCAGTGCTCTGTATGTCTCCTTGTTCACTGTTTGCATTCAGTTTCTTCTCCTAGTCAATGCTTGATCTACTTCTTTTTCCTTTCCTTTGAAGCTCAGGGCTCCAGGATTATCATTCAGTGTCTGTTTCATTTGGTGTCTCATGTCTTTGTTATAGAGGCATCCTGGTAGCTTGTTTGGCTAGTGTACCATCATACTGGAAGCTTGAGGACACGTCTTTTTGATTCAGTGACATGGAGCATGATGGTGTCATAGCTTGCAGGGCAGTGTGCTTATTTTGAGTTGCCAGAAAACTCAGATTATATGGGACAAAGATATTTCTGGGAGTAAAGAAAGGAAATCTGGAATGAACTTTGTGTTTATAAGAAAGAACTCAGAGATGCTGAGAGGCTACCCTCTTTTTTCATACCTTGAACACTGAAAGGAAAAGAAATGTGAAAAAATCATGGGCTGTCCAAATTGCCAGAAAATATGGCACTTGAATAATAATCTGTCTTATAATTTCATTGAAAATATGTGCCTAAATTTAACAATTATCAATATAACCTTTCTTCATTTAACAGTTATCATTTTTTTCCCCTGTGAGCCAGCTAGTTCTAAGTGATACTTTAACACATTCAGTCCTGCAATGACAATGTGAGATAAGTATTATTATTTTCCTCCGCTAAGGTACAAAGCGGGAGCTCTGGTAGCATAGTGGCTAAGACACTTGCCTGCTAACCAGACGGCTGGAGGTTCAAACCCACCAGCCACTCCTCGGAAGGAAG
>NW_006921664.1:6891818-6893391 GCF_000298275.1 Orycteropus afer afer | reverse complement strand
GTTGCTATGAGTCGGGGCCGACTCCACGGCACATAACAATAACAACAACATATATATATATATATGAAGGAAGGTTGGGCAATCTACTTTTGTAGTGATACTGCCTCGGAAACCCAAGGAGGGGTCGCTATGAGTTGGGTCTGACTCAACAGCATGTATGTATATATATATATATATATATATATATATGGAGAGAGAGAGAGAGAAGTTCTACTCTGCATACGTAGGGTTGCCATGAGTCAGAACTGACTTCGTTAACTATCAACAGCAATAACAAGGTACAAGGAAGTTAATGAATTTGACTGTGATCTTCCTGTGACAGAGAGGAATTTAACCAAAGCTGTAGGACTCCTGAATTTCCATTCCTAAGCATGTACCGTTCTGCCTTTCAACTACGTAAATTATCCTAAAAACAGAATTCCTGCTATTTAAAAAACATCCCTTTTTGATCCTTAGCTTTCCAGACAACCAAAAAACAAAAAACACTCCCATCGAGTAGAATCTGACTCATAGCGACCCCCATTGGGTTTGAAAGGATGTAAATCTTTAGGGAAGCACATCACCTCATCTTCTTTTCTGTGGAACTGGTGGGTTTGAACTGCTGACCTTCTGGGTAGCAGTCAAATGCCTTGTCCACTATCCACCAGTCAATCATCAGAGATAGTTTTATAAAACTTTATTTTAAGGGTCTTAGAAATCACTTCTGAAAATAGTGCATATTTTTCAATTAACCAGTTGAAGTGAGAGGCATATCAAATTCCAACAGAGTTGAACTGGATGGGAGCCAGCACATAGTGAGGACTGGATAAAATTTTGACACATCTATGTACTCTTTAGCTGTATAGTGGCAATGGGGTTTTCTCAACTACTGAGTAAATACCAGGGAAGCAAAGGTAATTCAGCCACTCTATCTATTGACATACATAGTGACTGGATTAATTTATGTAGGAGAGAATAATGATCAATACCAAAAACTAAATGTTAAAAAAAAAAATTGCAAAACATTAGGCTAAGTGAAAGAAGCCAGACACGAAAGGCAATATATTACATGATTCCTTTATTTTTAAAGCCTTGGAAATTCTATGGGGCAAGTCTACTACTCTCTCTCACAGGGTTGCTGTGAGCTGTTGAGCTGTTGCAAACCCGCTCTATCGTGATTGGTTATGTGACCCACTATTTGACTTATCCAAAAATTTCTGCTTCTTCTTATTTATTTATTTTTAAATTTTATTGTGATTTGGGTGAAAGTTTACAGAGCAAATTCATTTTCCATACAGCATTTTACATACACTCTGTCACATGACATTGACTGTAATCTCCCACAATGCAAAAACTCTCCTCCCACTTCCTCCCCATAGTTACCTCTTCTCTGTGTCTTTCCCTCCATGCACTCCTGCTACCCAAGCTGTCTCCTTGTGCATACACAGCCCTTTCTTCTCCCATGACTGATCTCTCCAAAGAGTATATCAACCTAATGTAAACGTTCAGCTCATACGCATGTCTTTTGTTTGGCTGGAAGCCATAGAAACGGGTTGAATTCTAGACCCAGGGCAACTAGGGGCCATAGTCTCAG
>NW_006921664.1:6879971-6891655 GCF_000298275.1 Orycteropus afer afer | reverse complement strand
TTTTTTTTTTTATAATTTTGAGTTTTGTTCCACATTGTTCTCCCACTCTATCCAGGATCTCTTACATAGATCCCCCTCTGAATGGTTGATAGTGATAGCTAGGCACCATCTAGTTCTTCTGGTCTCATAGTCATATAGGCTGAGGACTGCAAGATGTACTAGTTGCTTGGGCTAATTGTTTCCATGTGTCTTTGGTTTCTTTCATTCTTCTTTGCTCTGGATGATGAGAGACCCATCATTGCATCTAGATGGCTGCTTGAAAGCTTTTAAGATCCCAGTCGCTACATGCTAAAGTAGGATGTGGAACAATGTTTTTGTGTAGTATATTATGCTAATTAAGCTTGATGTGATTTGTGACCATGGTGCTGAGTCCATAGGTCCAACTACTCATTCCCTCTGAGTAGCTGGCTGTGGCTAAGAAGTGAGTACAACCTTGTCCCTTGTCAGTTCTACTATATATCTGAAAATTCTCACAGAACATATAAATACACTTGTAGAAACATTCTCTGCCAAACCTATACATGGACATGGGCACATTCCCCCCCTGCATAGACATACCTAATAGTTCAGCTGGTCCACCCATCTATTCACCTGTGGATCAATGTTTGCCATCACTGACAAAGCAGTACTGTATGTGCAAAAGGGTTCATCTTTTCTGTCTGTACCACCCATGCACCTCTCTATGTCTTCCTCAATGCCATTGTGTTGATCACTCACATTTGGTACGTTGCCCTTCTCTTCACCCAAATCAATACTTGTTTCTACCTCTCTAGCAGTGTTCCATCCCCTCCCCTCCCACCCCTGGCTACCAACAAAGAAAATTTCCTTCTGTACATAAACCTTTTCTTGACTTTTAAAATAACAGACTAATGCAATAGTTGTTCTTCTGTGATTGACTTATTTCACTCAGCATAATGTCCTCCAAGTTCATCATGTTATGTGGTGTTTTGCAGATTCTATGTTATTCTTTAGGGTTGTATAGTACTCCATTGTGTGTGTGTACCATAGTTTGGTTATCCATTCTCCAGTTGATGGGCATCTAGGTTATTTCTATCTTTTTGCTATTGGAAATAGTGCTGTGATGAACATGGGTGTGCATATATCTGCTTTTGTCCTGGCTCTCACTTCTTTAGGATATTTACCTACTAATGCAATTGCTGGGTCAAATGACATTTCTAATTCTAACTTTTTAAGGAATCACCATACTATTTTCCACAGTGGTTGTATAATTTTACAGTCCCACCAACAGTGTATGAGAGTCCAAATCTCTCTACATCCTCGTCAGCATTTGTTATTTTCTGTCTTGTTGAATTTTGCTACTAGTACTGAGGCAAGATGGTATCTCATTGTTTTGATTTGCATCTCTCTACCAGCCACTCCTCGGAAGGAAGGTTGGGCAATCCTACTTCCATAGTGATACTGCCTCGGAAGCCCAAGGAGGGGTCGCTATGAGTCGGGTTTGACTCGACGGCACATAACAACAACAACAACAGTGGCTAATGATCATGAACATTTCTCCATGTGTTTGTTGGCTGCCTGAATATCCTCTTTAGTGAAGTGTCTATTCATGTCTTTTGCCCATCTTTTAATTGGATTATTTATCTTTTTGTTGTTTAGGTCTTGGAGTTTTCTATAAATTTTAGAGATAAGTCCCTTGTCAGATATGTCATTGCCAAATATTTTTTTTCCCAATCTGTAGGTTCTCTTTTTATTTTTTTTGAAAAGTCTTTGGAAGTACATAAAAAATTATTTTTTAGAAAGTCCCATTCATCTAGTTTATCTTATGCTATTTATGTGTTTTGGGTTATCCTTGAAAGTCTATTTATGCCATATATTAACTCACTGCCATTGAGTCAGATCTGACTCATAATGACCCCTCCTTGAGTTTCTGAGGGAGTATAACTATGAAAGTAGATTGTCCAATCTTCCTTTTGAGAGTGGCTCGTGGGTTTGAACAGCCAGCCTTCTGGTTAGCAGTCAAATGCCCTAGGCACTATGCTACCAGCTCCTAAATTTGCCCTTAGTTTTTCCTTCAGGAATTTTATAGGTTTAGCTTTCACATTTAAGTCTTTGATCTATTTGGAGTTAGTTTTTGTGTATGGTGTGAGGTACAGATCTTGTTTCATTTTTCTGCAAATGGATATCCAGTTTTCCCAACACCATTTGTTAAACAGACAATGTCTTCCCTAATTAATGGATTTCAGCCCTTTGTCAAAGAACAGCTGACCATAGATTGATGGATCTATTTCTAGGTTCTCAAGTCTATTCCATTTGTCTATGTGTCTGTCATTGTGTCAGAACCAGGCAGTTTTGACTACTGTGGCTGAATAATAGGTTTTGAGATCTGGGAGTATGAGACCTCTTACTTTGTTCTTCTTCTTCAATAGTGCTTTGCTTATCAGAGGTCTCTTTCCTTTCCATATGAAGTTAGTGACTGTTTTTTCCATATCCTTAAAGATGCTGAAAAGAACAAGGCTCCAGGAATTGATGTAATACCCATGTTTCAACATACAGATGCCCCACTGGAGGCTCTCACTTGGTTATGCCAAGAGATTTGGAAGACAGCTACCTGGTCAACTGACAGATCCATATTTGTGCCCATTCTAAAGAGGTGATCCCACAGAATGTAGAAATTATCAAAAAATGTTAATATTGCACACAAGTAAAATCTTACTGAAGATAATTCAAAAATGGTTGCAGCAGGATATTGACAGAGAACTTCCAGAGGTGCAGGCTGGATTTAGAAGAGGACATGGAACAAGGGATATCATTGCTGATGTCAGATGGATCTTGGTTCAAAGCAAGGAACACCAGAAAAATGTTTACTTGTGTTTTATTCACTATGCAAAAATATTTGATTGCATGGATCATAACAAACTGTGGATAACATTGAGAAGAATGGGAATTCCAGAACACTTGATTGTACTCATTAGGAACCTGTACATAGACCAGGAGGCTGTCATTCGAATAGAACAAGGGGACACTGCATGGTTTAAAATCAAGAAGGGAGTGCGTCAGGGTTGTATTCTTTCACCACATGTATTAAATCTATATGCTGAACAAATAATCTGAGAAGCTGGACTATATGAAGAAGAATGTGACATCGGAACTGGAGGAAGGCTCATTAACAACCTGTGATACATTGACGATACAACTTTGCTTGCTGAAAGTGAGGATGACTTGAAGCACTTACTGATGAAGGCTGAAGAATACAGTCTGCAGTATGGATTACATCTCAATATAAAGAAAAACATTTTCACAACTGGACCTGTAAGCAGCATCACGATGAATGAAGAAAAACTTGAAGTTGTCAAAGACTTCACATTGCTTGGTCTTACAATTGACACCAATGGAGGCAGCAGTCAGGACATCAAATGATGTATAGCACTGGGCAACTTGGCTGCAAAGGACCTCTTTCAAGTGCTGAAGAGCAAAGATGTCTCCTTGAGGACTAAGGTGCACCTGACACAAGCCATGATATTTTCAACTGCCTCATATGCATGTGAGAGCTGGACAAAGAATAAAGAAGACTGAAGAATTGATGCTTTTGAGATGTGGTGCTGGAGAAGAATGCTGGAAGTACCATGGACTGCTAAAAGAACTAACAAATCTGTCCTGGAGGAAGTGCAGCTGGAATGCTCCTTGGAAGCAAGAATGGCCAGACTTTGTTTAACCTACTTTGGTCCTGTTGTCAGAAGGGACTATACCATGGAGAAGGATGTCATGCTGGGTAAGGTGGAGGGTTGCTGAAGGAGGGGAAGGTCTTCAACGAGATGGATTGGCACAGTGGCTGCCGCAATGGGCTCAAGTATAGCAGGGCTAGTGGAGCTGGAGCAGGATGGAGTGGTATTTTGTTCTCCTGTGCGTAGGGTCGCTATTAGTCAGAGATGACTCGACGGCACCTAATAACAACAAAAACAATAATAATGGGATCTGAATTGAGATTGCATTGTAGATTGCTTGGGTAGAATCGACATTTTCACAATGTTCAATCTTCCTATTCATGAGCATGGAATGTTCTTCCATTTACGTAGATCTCTTATGGTTTCTTGAAGTAGTCTTTTGTAGTTTTATTTGTACAGGTCTTTTGTGTCCTTGTTAAGACTTATTTCCAAGTATTTTATTTTTTTTGTAGCTATTGTAAATGATATTTGTGATAGGTCAGTTTGTGTGTCAACTTGGCTGGGCCTGGTTGAGTGACTTGTCAGCTGGTGGTAGTTCTTCCCCATGATAAGACTGGCAATAAACTCCATGGTGGGACCTACCACAAGCAGCTGAGTAGCTGCCTTAAGGAATGTGATCTGCTTCCTGTATATAAGCAGAAGCCTTGGGGAATGGTCTGTACCCTATGGCACACTTGGACCTGGCATGTAGCTGTGTCATTGTTCAGCAGCCTGCCATGCTCTGCCGACCTTGGGACTTACAATGGACTTGAATTAATGGCATGTTGTGTGGTTTGGTGACATTGGGACTGCGTCTTTTCACTTGTCCATGTTGGGCTTCTCAACCTCAGCGGCCAGTAGCTGTCTGAGTGAAGAAACACCTCTAGCTCCAGTGGGCTGGGAACTGGAGGCAGAGCTGAAGCCCAAGGCTGAGGGGCTTTCACCCAACCCTTAGAGCCTGGCATTTGGAACTCAGACTTAAAACTGCCACACTGTAAGAGAATAAACTCCTGTTTGTTCAGCCCTCCCATTTGTGGTATATTTTTGTCGGAGCAGCACTAGGTAACCAGAATAGTATTGATTTCCTTATTTCTTTTTCAGCAATCTCTTTGCTGGTGTAGAGAAATCCAACTGATTTTTGGATATTGATCTTATATCCTGCCATGATGCTAAATCTCTCAATTAGTTCCACTAGTTTTTTTTTTTTTTTTTTTTTTTTTTGCTGAGTCTCCTATATTTAGGATCATATCATCAACAAATAGAGATAGTTTGACTTCTTCCTTACCAATTTGGATGCCTTTGATTTCCCTTTCTTGACTTATTGCTTTGGCTAGGACTTCCAGTATAATGCTGAATAGAAGTGGTGATAGAGGGCATCCTTGTCTGGTTCTTGTTCAAAAGAGGAATGGTTTCAGTCTCTCTACATTGAGATTAACCAGAAGGCTGGCAGTTTAAACCCACCAGCCACTCCTCGGAAGGAAGGTTGGGCAATCCTACTTCCGTAGTGATACTCCCTCGGAAACCCAAGGAGGGGTCGCTATGAGTTGGGGCCGACTTGACGGCACATAACAACAACAACAACAACAACAACAACATGGAGAAGAATGTTGGCTGTTTGTTTTGCATATGCCCTTCTATTCAGATTTTACTGAGAGTTTCAATCAGGAATGGGTTAGATTTTATGAAATGACTTTTCTGCATCAATTGATATGATCATGTGGTTCTTTTGTTTTATTTATATGATAGATGACGTTGATAGTTTTTCTAATGTTGCAGTATCCTTGCATACTGATATGATCCTGACTTGGTCGAATTATTTTTGATGTGTGTTTGAGTCTATTGGCTAGGATTTTGTTGAGGATTTTTGCATCTATATTCATGATGAATATTGGTCTGTAGTTTTCCTTTTTAATGATGTTTTTGCCTGGTTTTGGTATTGAGGTTATGGTTGTTTCATAAAATGAATTTGGTAGGATTCCATCCTTTTCAATGTTCTGGAATAATTTGAGTAGGATTGGTGTCAATTCTTCCCTGAAAATTTGGCCTAACTCTCCAGTGAAAACTTTTGGGCCAGGACTTTTTTTTTTCATGTAACTTTTTGATGACCTGTGCAATTTCTTCTTTTGTTATGTGTCTGTTCAACTTTTTCACCTCAGTCTGTGTTAGTTTAAGTAAGTGGTATGTTTCTAGAAGTCTATCCATTTCTTTCAGATTTTCAAATTTGTTGGAGTACAGTTCTTCATAGTATCCTGACATTATCTTTATTATTTCAGTTGGTTCTGTTGTGATATCACCCATTTCATTTCTTATTCATTTTATTTGTATTATCTCCTTCTTTTCCTTTGTTAAATTTGCCAGTGGTTTGTCAATTTTATTAATCTTTTCAAAAACAAACTACTAGCTTTTTGATTTTTTCTATGGTCTATTTTCTGTTCATTGATTTCTGCTTGAATCTTTATTATTTCCTTTTTTCCAGTGACTGTAGACTTCTCTTGCTGTTCTTTTTCTAATTGTTGGAGATGTCGGTTTAAAGAATTGATTTTGTCTCTTTCTTCTTTTTCGATGTGTGCATTTATTGCTATAAATTGGCCTCTGATCACTGCTTTTGCTGTGTCCCAAAGATTTTGGTATATTGTGTTATCATTCTTGTTTGCGTCAAGGAATTTTTGAATTACATTTTTTATTTCTTCTCTTACCCAGTCGTTCTTAAGGAAGGCGTTGTTCAGTTTCCATGTGTTTGCTCTTTTTCCATTGATCTACCTGTTGTTGATTCTTAGTTTGATAGCATTATGATCTGAGAAGATGCTTTGCAGTATTTCAATATTTTAAAATTTATCAAGGCTTGCTTTGTAGCCTAACATATATGGTCTATCACAGAGAATGTTCCATGTGCACTGAAAAAGAATGTATATTGTGCTGCTGTTGGGTGAAGTGCTCTGTAGTTGTCTATAAGGTCAAATTGGTGGATTTTATTGTTTAGTTCTGTGTTTTTGTTGTTTCTTTTCAGGTGTTCTATCTTTCATTGAAAGTGGTGTATTAAAGTCTCCTACTACTCTGGTAGCACAGTGCCTAAGGCACTTGACTGCTAACCAGAAAGCTAGTGGTTCAAACCCACCAGCCACTCCTCAGAAGGAAGATGGGGCAATCTACTTCCGTAGTGATACTGCCTCGGAAACTCAAGGAGGGGTTGCTATGAGTTGGGTCTGACTCGACAGCATATAACAACAACACTATGATTGTGGAGTCATCTATTTGCCTTTTCAATTCCAAATAAAGTCTGATTTATGTATTTTGGGGCTCTTTCATTGAGTCCATATATATTTATCATGATTATATGTTCTTGTTTGATCGATCCTTTAATCATTATATAATGTCCTTCTTTGTCTTGTATGGTGTTTTTGTCTTAAAGTCAATTTGATCAGAAATTAATATTGCCACTCCTGCTCTCTTAGAGTTGCCATTTGCTTGGTATATCTTTTTCCAAGCTTTGATTTTTAGTCTATTTTTGTCTTTGTCTCTAAGGTGTGTCTCTTGTAGGCAGCATATTGATGGGTTTTGCTTTCCAATCCAATCTGCAACTCTCTGTCTCTTGAGTGGTTCATATAATCCATTAACATTCAGTGTAATTACTGACAAGTATGAACTGGTTGCTGTCATTTTGTTATGTGTTTTTTCATGGTGTCCTGATTTCTTTGTTCCATATTATTTTCTATGCTGAGCTCATTATGTTTATGAATCGTGTTATCATTTCCTTTCTTGCTGTTGTTTTAGTATTTGTTGAATACTTGTCCTTGTCCTCTTTTTTATTGTATGTGAAGGTTTATCATTTTCCTTTGAGGTTACCTTATGATTTATAATTTTCTCCCTGAGTTTAAAGGGTCCATTCTGTCTTGCAACTCTCTTAACTTCCACACTATTTAGAAATTCTACACTAATTTCCCCCTTTTTGGTTTGTAATTTTCCTTATTTGCTAATTCATTTATCTGGTTCCCTGTTTACAATCTTGTAAGCTTATTTTGCTCTGGATACTTCCATAACTGGATTCATTTCTGGGCTATGTCATCATGTATATTAATGGTAGGTTGTTTTTTGCTATTATTGGTTCTCTGTTCAGAGGACTCACTTTTGTATCTCTTGTAAGGGTGATCTGGTTTTAACAAATTCCCTTAAATTCTGCTTATCTTGAAATGTCCTAATTTCACCATCATATTTGAAGGACAGTTTTGCTGGGTATATAATTCTTGGTTGGAAAATTTTCTCTTTCAGAGTTTTATACATACCATCCTATTCCTTCTCACCTTCATGGTTTGTGCTAAGAAATCAGAGCTTAGTCTTATTGGTTGCCCTTTGTAGGAAACCTTTTGTTTTGCCTGTGCTGCTTTCAGGATTCTTTCTTTGTCTTTGTCTTTGGTGAGTTTCATTATGATATGGTGATTTTCTTTTGAGGTCTATACTGTTTTGGGTTCATTGAACTTTCTGAATGGATATATGTTCATTTTTCATCATATCTGGGAAGTTTTCTTCCAACAAATTTTGAACAATTTTTCAGAGGTTTTATTTTTCGGTTTGTGTTCTGGTATTCCGATTACACATAGATTATTCCTTTTGATGGTATCTCACATGAGTCTTAGGCTTTCTTCATTTTGTTTTGATATTTTTTTTGGATTGATCCCTTTCCAGAGAAATATTCAGGTATTTGTCTTCAATCTCATTATTTCGGTCTTCCATTGTTTTAGTTCTACTCCTTTCCTCTTTAAATGTGTTATCTATTTCTTAAAATTTAGTACTAATCTTTTGGATTTCTATCAGTGGATTGTGTATAATTTCTAATTTTTCTTTTATTTTATCATTTTGTTCTTGTATTTCCTCCAAAATTGTTCTAGGGTTTTGTCAGTGTTTTCTTTGATCTGTCTCTCAATTCATTGAAGGCACCTAAATATAATTCTTTTGAATTCTTAATCAGGGAGTTCCAATGCTGCTTCTTCCTCAGGAATGTTTTCTGGTTCTTTATCTTTATCGCTCCCTTTTTTCTTCTGCTTTATCTTGCTTATTTCTGTGGACTGTGATGATCTGTTGTCTCTAAGACATTTTGATTTTGTTGTATTTATATTTAATTGGTGATTGTATATTGGAGTGATTCATTCAAGATTTTCATTTTCTTTCTTTTTTTTTTTTTTTTAATGTATCTGTAAGCAGGGTCCTATGTTCCTCTATTCACTCATTGGCAGCACTTATGCACTCACCACCTGTCTCCTGGTGGTTGTGATAGAGAATAAGAGTGGCAGGACAGGTCTCTGTTAACTGTTTGTGAATTGCAGTTCAGGGTGAGTCAGGCTCTTATTGGTGGTTATGTATGGTTGGCCAGTTGGTGCAGAAGGAAGTGGTGGCTCTCAGTCAGTGGAGCTGCAGGAGGTGTGGGTGTGGTTGTGTCATATGGGCACTGTTGTTGTCTCTCATTCAGTTGGACAGAAACAACAATCAAAAAACCATCAACAAAGTAAAAGGAAGAGGACAAAGAACCCACACTGCATAAACACACAGGAACAATCACCAAAAAGGGAAAAAAGAAGGAAAAAAAAAAAAAAAGAGGACAGACAATAAATGAGAGAAAACATTTAAAGAAATACTTAAAAAAGCCAAAAGAAATATAAATATAGAAGTGTGTGTGTGGGGGGGGGCTCCTGCATATCCAGGCAGTGGGGAATAAGAAAAAGAAGTAGAACAGAAGAATAATTGAGAAAAAAATTGGACAAATTAAAAAAGAAAAATAAGAAATGGGGAGGACCATAAGAAAAAAAAAAAAAAAATGAGAAGCAGGAAAAGGGAAGAGAGATAAAGCTGAAAAGTAGAACCTTTACAGTTCTCATCATGCAGAATGTCCTTGTGGTCCCTGCAAGTACAGCCTATTCTTAGGTCCCTGGATATGAGAGAACACTGCCACTTTAAATATCCAAAATGATCCAATCACTTGGAAACATTCAAAATGGCTGTGCCTCTGGAGAGCCAAAGGCCCACAGCTCAGCCCATCTCCTTCTTTGTTGCTTCCCGTTTTATTCACCAGCCACCAGTGCAGTCCTCTGTGTAGCTCCTGGCTAGCAGGGCCAATTTTTAGGTTAATTCTTAGGTCCTAACACCACTTGGCAATATCCAAGCTGTCCATGCTGTCAGAATCACTGACAGACTGCAGCTCTGTATGTCTCCTTTTTGGTGTTTTCATGTAGGTTCTTCTACTAGTTCGAGTTTAGTCCACTTCTGTGTCCCTCCTTTCAAAGCTCAGGGCTCCAGGATTATGTTTTGTATCTGTGTTAATTGGCTCCTCTTTTCTTTGTTGAAGAGGGTCTGTGTAGTTTGTCTGCCTATTCTGCCATCTTACCAAACCCCACCTATATGATTCCTTTTATATGAAATATCCAGCACAAACAAATCTATAGCTAAACTCACTGCTGTTGAGTTGGATCCAACTCATAGCAACCCCTCCTTGGATTTCTGAGGCAGTATCACTACAGATGTAGATTGCCCAATCTTCCTTTTGAGGAGTGGCTGGTGGGTTTGAACTGCCAGTCTTCTGGTTAGCAGTCAAATGCCTTAGGCACTATGCTACCAGAGCTCCTAGGCAAATCTATAGAGATGGAAATAATATTAGTGGTTGCCAGGGGTTGGGGGTGGGAGAATTGGGAATTATGTGACTGCTTAATGGGTATGAGTTATCTTTTTGGAGTGATGAAAATATCCTAGAATTACTGTGATGGTTGCACATTATGAATGTATTAAAAGCCATTGAACTGTACACTTTAGATGGTTAAAATGGCAAATTTTATGACAATTTTACCTAAAAAAAAAAAAAAAATAGAAAAATACTGCAGCTCAAGGTAAGAAAGTATCACTGTAAACATTGAGAGGGAATATATACCTTTAAATATGACTTAGTAAGAACCAGAAAAAGGAAACATTCTCAGTGACCTCAACTGAATGAGACAAATTATGACCTCATGAAGCAGATGCAGGAAGATTTAACAAGAGTATTTTCTCAAGTTAAAGACACAGCAGATTGATGGGAAATGGAAGTTATGTGAAATTTAGCGAGTTGAAATAGAATTAGAATTTCATAGAAGAATTTAATTCCAGTTGAAGGTACTAAGGAGTTGAATTGACTCTGTAGAAAAGTGAATCTTTGATGGAAAAGGAAAACTTGATATGCTCACCTAGAATGCTAAGGGAAATTATGCAAAATAATAGTGAGAAGGTAGGTGATAAATAGCAGGCACGTAATAGTAGGGCTTAGAATAACAGACTCAATGACTAAAAACATAATTGAGGAATTTTGTTTTTGAGCTAAAACAAAGGCTTAAGCATATAGATGACATGCAAAGAATACAACAATATTTCATGTAACATTCTGGAAAGAGACTTTTTAATATACTTGATAATTTTGTTTTCAAAGCCAAGAAAAGATCACATAAACTATCAAAACAGGATAAACTGGTTGCCTGCTTGGAACAAAAATTACACTAGACACTAATTTCTATAAAGTGCAGAGTATCAGAAAATGTTGAAACAAATTCTATAGAATTTTAAGAAAAAACTATCATGCAGCAAGTATATTTTCCTCAGCCAATTCATCATATATGTGAAGGCAAAAGAGAGGCATTCTGAGAGGAATAAGAATTTTGAAAACATAAACTCTTATCTTTCTTTTTTAAAATTACTTCAGTAAAATGGTATAACTACTCCGGAAAATAATTTGGCAGTTTCTTATAACTCTAAACATGCAGTTACCATACAACCCAGCAATTGTACTTTTGGGCATTTATCCTTGCAAAATGAAGGCTTATCTTTTTTTTTTTTTTTTAATTTCAAAAATGTATTATGAGACGTTTCAAAAAGAAACAAAGACTAGTACAGTGAAGCTCCATGTGCCCATAGCCTAGCTTCAAAAGCTATCAACTGATGGCTAATGTTATTGCTTTGTATATGTATTAGTATTTTTTTTTGACCTATCTCTTAATTATCTTTCTATTTTCC
>NW_006921664.1:6865164-6877696 GCF_000298275.1 Orycteropus afer afer | reverse complement strand
TTATAAGGTTTTTTCTGTGTTTTCTTTGGTCTGTCTCTCAATCCTTTGAAGATACCTAAAGATAATTCTTTTGAATTCCTTATCAGAGAGTTCCAACACTGCTTCTTCCTCAGGGATATGTTCTGGGTCTGTATACTGCTCCTTTGTTTCTTTCACTTTATCCTGCTTCTTTGTGTGGACTGTGATGGTCTGTTGTCTCCGAGGCATTGTGGCATTGTTGTTTTTAGATCTCTGTTAACTGTTTGTGAAGAGCAGTCAAGGGTGATTCAGGCTCTTCTTGGTGGTTTTTTATCTTTGGCCCTTTGGTAGAGAAGGAAGCAGTGGCTCTCGCTAAGTAAGTGAAGTTGCAGGAGGTGTGGGTGTAGTTGTGTCTTATGGGGACTATTGTTGTCTCCCACTCAATTAGACACAAATTACAATTGAATAATCATAAAAAAAAAAAAACCTAAAATCACAGGGACAAAAAACATGCCATGTAATCACCAGGAACAGTAACCAATAAAGAAAAAAAGGGCAAAAGAAGAATAAACAAACATGAAAACCTGCAATATCTTGGGATAGGGCATTAAGAGAAAAAAAGTAGAGAAGGAGAATAATGAAGGAAAAAGAATGGGAAAAATGCAAAAAGAAAAACAAGAAATGGTGTTAACCATGAGAAAAAAGTGGGAGGGGGGGGAAACCAACTTAAATAAAAAAAAAAAATTTCAACCAGGAACAGGGAAAAGAAAAAATACTGAAAACTAGGACCTGGGAGGGGAAGACTAAGAATAATATCAAAAAGGACAAAAACATTAATAATAATAGTTGTTTTAAAACAGACAAATACAAGCAAAGTAATCCCCAGAAAAAAGAACGTGAAAAAGAAAAATATAAAAATAAAAGAGAGAGAGAGAGAGGAAAAAAAAAATCGGTGGAGGACGACAGGGCAGGGCACCTAGGCTCTGTCTGAGCACACAGAATGTGACGGAGTTCCTGTGGGCCCAGAAGGTAGGTGGGAGTGGGGGATGGCCGCACCTCTATTCACCAAGTAAGTATGCGGTATAAGAGTAACAAGAGGAATGTCATACTTCTTCAGTCTTGCAGGTCCGGAGGGTCCTTGGGGTTGCTGGAAAGCTGAACGTGTTCTTTAGCCCCAGGAATCTGAGAGACCACTGTCTCTTTAACTGTGCAAAATAGTCAAACTGCTTTTAGACCTTCAAAATCATGGCACCCTCCAGACCGGAAAAAGTCCGCAGCTCTGCCCGCCTTTCTCTTCACCTTCTCTATTTATTCCCCAGCCATTGGAGCAGAACTCCGTGTAGTCCCTGGCTATCAGGGCTGATTTTTTGGTTAATTCTTAAGTCCTACCAGCACTCAGGAATCTACAAGCTGTCTGTGCCGTCAGGATCGCTCAGGATTGCTGCCAGACTGCAGCTCCCTATGTCTCCTTTTTTGATATTTTCACGCAAATTCTTCTGCTAGTTGGGGTTTAGTCCACTTCTATATCTTTCCCTTCAAGGCTCAGGGGTCCAGGATTATCTTCTTTGTCTGTGTTAATTGGTTTCCCTTTTCTTTTTTGAAGAGGGTCTGTGTAGTCTTTCTGCGTAGTCCACCATATTCATGGTGACCCCCGTGACTCTGTTCTGAAGGCTTATCTTCACAGAAATCCTATATGTGAATTTTCTATCAGTTTTATTTGTAACAGGTAGACTGGGAGCAGATGTCCTTCACCAGGTGAATCTTAAAATATATTTTTTTTTATTGTGGTATATATATATAGTCTTCACACGTACAGTTCAGTGACGCTGTGTTCATCATGCTGTTCAACCACCACACTTATCCATTCTCAAATTTTCCCATCACACCAGGTATGCATTTAAACAAAGTGTGGTACATCCATGCCATAGAATACTACCAGTACCAGTTGCTGTCAAGCCAATTCTGATTCATGGTGAGCTCATTTTTGTCTGAGTACTGTGTTCCATAGGGTTTTCAAAAGCTGATATTTCTGAATTACATTACCAAGCCTTTCTTCTAAGGTCCTTTTTGGTGGACTCAAGACCCTAAACTTAAACCTCTAACCAACCCATTAACCATTTTTGCTAGCTAGGGATACGTCCATGGAATACTACTCAGTAATATAACAGAATGAATGATTGATATCTGCAACAACTTGAATGAGTCTCCAGATAATTATGCTGAATTAAAAAAGTTAAGTTCTATAAGGTAGCATACCATGTGGGTGGAGGGAGTAGGGAGGGAGGAAATTGTGGTTATAAAAGAGCAACATAAGGGGTACGTGGGGTGATGAATTGTTCTGTATTTTGAGTGTGGTAGTAGATACACAGAAATTGTATAGAATTAAACACACACGTAGACATACAAATAAGTACGACTAAAACAGGGAAAATCTCCGTAAGACTGTAGATTCTATCAATTCAATATCTTCATTATGATATTGGACTATAGTTTTGCAGGGGGTTACTATTGGAGGAACTGGGTAAAAGGTACACCGACTTTTTTTTTTTTTCTGTATTATTTCTTTCAGCTGCATGTGAATGTGCAATTATTTCAGTAAAAGTCTGAAAAAACTTACTTGAAATATGCACTCCCTGTGGAAAGGATTACAAAAACTAAGATCTCAAGGATGGCACAGTTTGCTAGAAAGAATGTCTACCACTGTGAAATCTAATTCTTTTGTAAAAAGTATTTCTGAAAAACCATTACCTAACTCACTGCCATTGAGTTGATTCCAACTCATAGCGACCCCCTTCTGGTTTCCAAGACATTAAATCTTTAAGGAAATAGATTGCTCCATCTTCCTTCTGTGGAGCAGCTGGTAGGTTTGAACTGCTAACCTGGTTAGAAGTCAAATGCCTTAGGTGCTCCACCTTACAAGAAAAATAAATCTGAAATGGATTCTTTAAAATGGAAAAAAACAAAAAAACAAACAATGATCTGGATTGAAAACCTCATTTATATTATATCTTGTTCTTATATTTAAAAACCACAAAACCAAACCCACTGCCATCTAGTCCATTCTTACTCATAGTGACCCCCATTGGGTTTCCAAGGCTGTAACCATTTATGGAAGCAGATTGGCTCATCTTCCTCCCATAGAACAGATGGTGGATTTGAACTGTCGTACTTCTGGTTAGCATCTAAATGCCTTACCCACTACACCACCACAGCTCCTTGTCTTATATATATATAGTACATGTAATTATTCTCATTTTTTGCTTATATAAATATAATATAGACAATGATTAAGTCATTGTATATATTACTTTATAATAGCAAAGAATGAGAAGTGAAGGAAACAAAACTGGAATAAATTTCTTGTTTCAGTGAATGAGGAGTCAAAAGATACATTATTATTTTTTATTTCAATAGAAAATATATATTTTTTAAAGTTTAAAATAACATGAAATAGAATTAAAATGTGTACTTTTCAAATCATCTAAGGGGATGAACAACCATATAGCAAAAAATAGTAAGAAGGGGAGAAAAGCAAGTATGCATAAGAAAAAAGCATAGAAGGAGAAAACAAGTAAGATCAGTCATTAGCCATGACAATATATCTAAATCAACACACTCTCCAAGAAAAATCAAATACTGTCAGATTAGCTTAAAAACAAAATGGAACTTTATGCTATTTTTAAAGCACACTAAATTAGGACCTCTGGTAGCATAGTGCCTAAGGCACTTGACTGCTAACCAGAAGTCTGGCAGTTCAAACCCACCAGCTACTCCTCGGAACGACGGTTGGGCAATCTACTTCCGTAGTGATACTGCCTCAGAAACCCAAGGAGAGGTCTCTATGAGTCAGGTCCGACTTGACGGCACATAACAACAATAACAACAAACTGTAATTACATAGAAAGTTTAAAATGAAAGGGTAAAATAAAGCCAAAAGTAAACAAGTGGTGGCACCATCAATTTAAGAAAAACAAGTTCATCCCTAACATTTGCAAGATTTGGGACAAATACCAATGGAAGCTGTTATGGAGTGAACTGAATCTCCCCAAAATATGAGTTGAAATCCTAACCCCTGTTCCTGTAGATAGGACCATACTTGGAAACAGGAAGTTTTCTTTTGTTACATTACTATTTAGGCAAGATCCTAAATCTAATTACTCCTGTGGTATAAAAGGTCAAACACAGAGACACACAGGGGAAAGGCTGATGCCAAGGAAAGCCACTAGACACCAGAAACTAAAAGAATCTATACAGCTGAGACCCTGGTTTGGACTACTAGCCTCCTGAACTCTGACAAAATAAATTTCTGTTCTTTAAAGACACCCACTTGTGGTCTTTCTGTTATGGCAGCATGATATAACTAAGACATGGGCCCACATATCACATATGTTAATAGTCAAAAGTTAAAAGTCAAGCTAATAAATAGTTAAAAAAAAATGTTATCTCCTCCTACCTTTCTTTACAAATAAACCTTCAAAACAACCTGGAGCCCAGAGTTGAAAACAGAATTTCTGGATTCCTCTGAGGCTCACAATAGAAGGGGCAACCTAGAGAACTTGCTGTGGCTGCTGGCCCCTCATAGAGGCCTACTGAACATTTCTGTGAAAACCCCACTAGCATGTCTCCTCCAGCAAATCCCAAACACCTGCCCTTTGTCCACATATCAGACTTGAGGATATGCACCTACCAGGAAGATGACCTTAGAAAGATGACATGCCCAGGGTTCTAATCTCCTGTTTTTCACTTAATAGCAAACCATGATGAGGTTTTCATATTGTTACATTTTCTTAAACTTCATGTATTTTCACCTGGCCACCTAACCTCAGGTTGTCCAGATTCCCTACATAAGATGTCACAAGAAATAGGAGAGAGATTTAGTTTCCTCTGGCGTAGTGCTTAAGGCATTTGACTGCTAACTAGAAGGTTGGCTGTTCAAACCCACCAGTCACTCTGAGGAAGGAAGACTGGCCAATTTACTTCTGTAGTAATATTGCCTTAGAAACCCAAGGAGGGGTTGCTATGAGTTAGATCTGACTTGACAGCAATGAGTTTGGTTTTTTTTGGACTTTGAGTTTAAACACCACAACTTTGCTGTTATCTGCTTTACATATTGGACATCTATTTAATATACATTTTTTAAAACACAGGAAGCATCCATAGCTTTCAGAACAAAAAAGAGGTGTCCAAATTTCTATTTGAATGACTTAATTAGCTCCTGACCATTGGGCATTTAAGTTGCTCCCAAGTTTTTTTTTATCATAAACATCACTTCCCATTTTTGTCTGTGTGGTAAATTCTTATTTCTTCTCTTTTGAAAAGTCTGTCAGATATTATCTCCCATGGAAAGTCTTATTTATTTATTTATTTTTAACTCCTTCACAACCCAGTCAGGGATTTTCTTCCCAGGTGCTTGAACAGAAGCTAGTGCTGAGCTGTATCAGCACTTACAACTCTCTATTACATAGAATTTTTGCCTTCCTTTGGGAGAAAATCTCTGACCACCCCTTGTCTGTCATTGGAGGCTTGCATGTTGCTGTGATGCTAAACAGGTTTCAGCAGAGCTCCCAGACTAAGACAGAACTTGGAAATAAGACCTGGTGATCTACTTCAGAAAATCAGCCAATGAAAACCCTGTGAATCACAATGGTCCAATATGCAAAGGATCATGGGATGGTATAGGACTGGATAGCAGTTTGTTGATTTATACATGGGGATGCTATGAGTCAGAGGTTAACTTGACAGCAGTTAGCAACAACAACAACATTGCATTTAATTTTCTAGTCAATATTATTACCTAAAAGAATCATGAATTCATTTAGAAGGACTTTTCTTTTTATTTCTTTATTTCTGCAGATGAAAGCCCCAAAATATCTACTTGATGAATGAATTTTCTGTGCAATTCTTGTCCAAGTTCCCTGCTAACTAAACCAGTGGATCTCTAATTTTAGTATGCATTATAATCCCCAGGAGAGTTTGTTGAGGCTTAGCTTATTCTTTATTCACTGCTGTCCAGCTCTTGGAACATGTGGACCCAATTAAGATGGAAGTGCCCCATGAAGTTCTCTCTGAGAAGCTGGCTGGAGGGCCTTCCTACCAGTCTACCTATCTTCTGCCCCATCACCACTCAACAAATTAAATATCTTTTTCCTTATAATTACTTCCAAAAAACAATCACAGATTTATATCATTAGCATGCATGTTTGGAAGGAGAAGGTTATCCTTCAATAATTGGCACTTGGAGGATGATTTGAAAAAGATAGAGGTAAGTCATAACTATTACAGACAAACAAAGAAATTCAGAAGTGGTAGGGTCTCACAGGAGTGGAGGGGATGATTAGTAGGAGTTTGGTGCTTCCTGGAGGGTAAAGTCATAGCAAAGATGTAAGGTACAAGTGATGTAAGGGAGGAAGTAATTCTGAGGAAGAGGCTAATTACATCCAGAACTGGCTCATAATGAAGGACTGATTATAGCTGGGAAATTACCTTCTTTTGATTCTCATGCATTTAATAGTGCTACAGAGAAAGAGGCTTGGGTGCCTTGGCTCCTGTCCAGAACACTATTATTTAATAATAATAGGTGCTTAGTTCTCACTTGGTAGAATTTGTTGGGTGAGAGGTGGGTTCACTAATTCTCCTTTATGTTCTCCTATTATCTTTCATCCTGATGACACCAAAACATATTATTTATCTTCAGAACCTACTTTGGATGTGTTTGTGGGGTGGGGGTGGGGGTTCTGTGGGGGTGGCAGTGGGAAATGTTAATGCTACCACTTTACAACTGGGGCAGAAGCTTTTAGGGGGAGTGTGATTTGCTGAAGTCCACAACAATGGCTATTGGTAGCTGCTCCTCTTGGCAGCCCACAGAGGTTTAGATGCCCAGTGGTTGGCAGCAACTTCAGATTCTTGCCATGGGAATGATTCCTTTAAATACAGTATATGTGCACGGTTTACATTGCTTCACACAATTTAAAGAAATGCAGACAATAAGTATGAGCTGGCTGCTACTTCTAAGAATGATTATGCCCTTACCGAATGGCTTGGGTCATAATCATTCTGAAAACTGTCACGTACTGTTTAAGAAGTTCTTCTAAGGAAATTCAGCCAAGCTAAAATAAAAGGAAACAATTAATTTTTTCTACTAGAATGATAAGAAAGTACTACTGTAAAATTGATATTTAGAGTTAATATGAACCCCAATAACCAAGATCAGATGGATCTTGTCTGAAAGCAGAGAGTATTGGAAAGATATTAACCTATGTTTCATTGACTATGCAAAGGCATTCAACTGTGCAGATCATAGCAAATTATGGATAACATTGAGAAGAATGAAAATTCCAGAGCACTTAATTGTGCTCATGAAGAACCTGTACATAGACCAAGATGCAGTTGTTCAAATAGAAAAAGGGGATGCTGCACAATTTAAAAATCAGGAGAGGTATGTGTCAGGGTTGTATTCTTTCATCATACTTAATCAATCTGTACTATGAAAAAATAATCCAGGAAGCTGGACTATATGAAGAAGAATGTGGCATCAAGATTGGACGAAGACTAATTAACAACCTGCGATATGCAGATGACACAACTTTGCTTGCTGAATGCAAAGGACTTGAAGCACTTACTGATGAATATTAAAAACGTTCAGTATGTATTACACCTCAAAATAAAGAAAACAAATATCCTCACAATTGGACCCATAGGTGACATAATGATTATGGAGTAAAGAATGAAGTTTTCAAGGATTTAATTTTACTTGGATCTACAATCTATGCCCATGGAAGCAGCAGTCAAAAAAATCAAAGGATGTATTTCACTTGGCAAATCTGCTGCAAAAGACCTTTTTAAAGTGTTTGAAAGCAAAGATGTCACTTTGAGGCCTATTGTGCTTTGAGGCTTTGAGACCATGTCACATTGAGGACTATGTCAAATAAATACCTGACATAAGCTATGGTATCTTCAATCGCCTCAAATGCATGTGAAAAAATTTATACATTTGAATTTTGATGTTGGTGAGGAATACTGAATATACCATGGGCTTTCAGAAGAATGAACAAATCTTTCTTGGAAGAAGTATAACCAGAATTCTCCTTAGAAGTGAAGATGGTGAGACCCCTTCTTACATACTTTGGACATGCTATCAGGAGGGACCAGACCCTGGAGAAGGAGATCATACCTGGTAAAGTAGAAGGTCAGCAAAAAAGAGCAAGACCCTCAACAAGATGGACTGACACAGTGGCTGCAACAATGGGCTCAAACATAGCAACGATTGTGAGAAGGGCAAGGGCCCAGGCAGTTTTCATTCTGTTGTCCATAGGGTCATTATGAGTTGTAACCAACTCAATGGCACCTAACAACAACAAAAAAAGTCAGTATTGATTTGCTTCAGCAAATCCCTGCCTTAGGCAGGTCTGTATAGTGACTACTTCATTTACCCTTTTAATTACTTTCTGTCCATTCTGGTGAATTTTTTCTTCAGTTGCTGCTGGGTTATGGATGGTGGGAAGGAGTACCTTGGTTATTCTCTTTCTTGGAGCTTTTCTTATCTCCTTTTCCATTGGGTGAAAAATAAAGTTGCTCTTGAATCAATTCTGACTCAAGGCAATTCCATGTGTGTCAAAGTAGAACTATGCGCCATAGAGTTTTGAATAGCTGAGTTGTCTAAAGTAGATTTCCAGGTCTTCCTTTTGAGGTATTTCTAGATGGACTCAAACCTCCTACCTTTTGGTCAGCAGCCAAACTTGTTAACTGTTTGCACCACTGAGAGACCCTTTTTCCTCTGGGAATTGAGAGAATATAAAACCTAATCAATCTGTAACGATACAGTGACATCTTTCAGTGTTGTGTTTGTGGGAGAGATTTGAATTTTAATAGAAGCAGGATAATGTCTTTATGCTAGAGATGAAATAATTTTGGTAAATATTTGGGCTTAAATTTTGGGCCTTGAAGGGGGAGACACTGGGGATTGGGATAGAGATTCAGCAGGGGTCCTAGAATATGCCATCCAGAATCCAGCTCTGCACCACATTTTCAGATAGTGTTTCCCATTCCACAAAGTGGGGTAGCACCAGCTTCCTATATACATCCTTAGAGCTTGGGGAGATTAGTAGCTTCTTAGTAACAAAGATAATTTATAGGAGGATATGAGGAGTTTTTATTTCATTCCAATTAATCCCTTAGGTCATTGGTGATGATGTCAAAAGCTCTCACAATGGCATCCACACTCACCTTTTAAAGTTAATCAGATGTTGTTGTTGTTGTTGTTATTTGCCGTCGAGTTGGCCCCGACTCATAGCGACCCCTCCTTGGGTTTCCGAGACAGTATCACTACAGAAGTAGATTGCCCCATCTTCCTTCCGAGGAGTGGCTGGTGGGTTTGAACCGCCAGCCTCCTGGTTAGCAGTCAAGTGCCTTAGGCACTATGCTACCAGAGCTCCTTAATCAGATGTTAGATGACTGGAAATAGACCGACTTCCTCACCACAACTCAGCTTGTGAATTCACCATTCAACCAACTAGCCTCATCCTTTAATTCCAAATGCAACATTTCTCTTGTCTAAAATCCTGAAGCTCAAAGGGTGAGCTTTTCACAAATATAATATTTAAATGACATTCAATCTACCTTTACTAAAACTTTCTTGAAGTCCTTTAACTCTCTGGATTAAGGTGTCAGCAATGCCATCCATTATGACAAAGTCAGGGGAAAGCTAGAGAGATGTAAACCTTTAGGCAGGCTAATAATTTTGGGGGGCCATTAAACCAGTGTTTAATATCATATGTGGAGGGAGCCAAGATTGACTGGAGGAGAAGAAACCAGTAATAGGGCTGCTGAGAAGAAACCAGGCTTCATGTGCATTTGTCTCCTAGGAAAAATAGATGAACTGCCCCTCTCTTCTAAATTAGAAAGCAATTTACAGACTCTATATTGTTGCCACTCACTAGAAAAGGGCATCATAGTAAATTAGAGGTTAGTGAAAGCTTGGGAAACCCTCAATGAGAGGAAGTGACACAATGGCTAAAAAATTGCACTCAAAGATACCAATAATCATGAAAACGGCACAGGACCAGGCATCATTTTGTTCTGTTTTACATAAGGTTACCGTGAGTCAGAGTCCATTGGATAGCAGCTAGCAACAATGTTGTCACTGAATCTTTTTTGTCTGAGAGATTTAACTCCAGTACTCCTTCTGAGAGGGTTATCCATGTTCTTCTACCAACCACATATTGTTATCTCCACAAGAAGAGCTCTGCTAAATAAGGTTTTCTCCACTTCCTTCTATTTCCAGTAATGTCCAATGTCAGAGTGATGTTTTTCTACCCCTTATAGACTGAAACCCTAAGGAGCTCTGGTGGCGCAGTGCCTAAGGCATTTGACTGTTAACCAGAAAGTTGGTGGTTCAAACCCATCAGCTACTCCATGAAAGGAAGACTGGACAATCTACTTCAGTAAAGATTTACCACATCAGAAACCTAAAGGGGTTACTATGAGTCAAAATCGACTTGATGGCAGTGAGTTTGGTTTTTATTATAGACTGAAACCCTAGCTACTTCTTGACCTGCTCCTTAATCTAGCTCTGCTAATGGCAGTGTTAATTAAAAGCCTCTGAAATATCCACTTCAACAAACTCAGCAATATGTTTCTGACAGTCTTCAACTGTGAATACCAGTCCAAATACAACACATGCCACTGTAGCCTGAGGTTCAAATGTTACCACATCTAGTTGGAAGCATTTAATTCCATCTTGTAAGAAAAGAAAAACCTCAGATATTATTGTTGACTCAAGCAAACAAGCTCATTGATGCTATCTAGCTCAGGTGGTGAGAATTATCAAAACATAAACCAATTTTGGTTATAAAGCTGATGACCAGCAGCCCTATTACTTAATGTATCACAGGGCTAAAAGCTTGGGATTAAAGGAGCAAACCACATTAGATTTTTTGCAGAGAATGTTAGGCCTTTAATTTCTCTACCAATAATTTTTCAAGGAATAGCATGGAGATATGCAAAAGATAAACTTGCCACTAGAATCTAACTCTGAAGTTGGAGGTTAAACAAACAGAAACTGGAATCATCCTGTGTTTAGGATTATCCCGAGATATTTTATAAGAATCTTAAAAAAAAGCTATAATGATAAAGGTGCACTCACTGATTATTGACTTTAGATAAAGAATGGAATGTTTAGGAAACCCAATCATCTACTACTTCAGAATTCTTTTAAGCATTTCTACAGAATACCTGGGAAATCTATCCATCATATTATCTCTTCCACTTTTGATCTGCTTGCAGTAATTATGAAGAGAAGAAACTTCTTTAATTTTTAGGCAAAATTACTGGGACTGAGAATGTAAGCTACTATGTGCTTGGCTGTGTTAAAAACTTACTATCAAGCACCATATTAAAAAAAAAAATGGATTCTAGATCTAAATGTAAAACCAAAGACTACAAAACATCTAGACTAAAACATGGGAAAATGTCTTTGTAAACTTGGGAAGGCAGAAATATATGGGTATATATCTATACTCAAGGAAATGTTAGCTCTTTGACGACTGGTTTCATAGTTCCGGAGAACTATTTTGGTTCTCTAGTGCTGCTGTAACAGACATGCCACAAGCGTATGGCTTTAACAAACAGGGATTTATTCTCCAACAATTTAGGAGGCTAGAAGTTCTAGTTCAAAGTACCAGCTCTTGGGGCTGAATGAAAGCTCCTCAACTTGGGGCCTCAGCTCTGCTTCTTGCTGGTCCACTGAAGCTGCAGGCTTCTCTTAACTGAGACAGCTGCTGGCTGCTGAGGCTGATAAACACAAGGTCAACAAATAAAATGGCACAGTCCCAAAATTATCAAGCAACATGGCAGGTCACTAGTTCAAGTCCAGAAACAGTCTCAAGATTGGCAGAAAACACGGTAGGCCACTGAGATGAAGACTTGGTTGAATAAAGGATCCAGATGTGCAAAAAATATAGACTTTCTCAAGCTTCTTACATAATGGAAGCAGACTTCATCCCAAAGGCAGCTAATCAGCTGTTTATAGTAGATACCACCTTGGAGGTGATTACCAGTCTCATTATGGGGAAAAACTACATCCAACTGCCCAGCCATTCAAAACCAAGCCCAGCCAAGTTGACATGTAACTTTAACTGCCACAAGAATAGAAGTCCAAGTCAGGGTACTGACCATGTTAATTCCTTCTGAGGAATCATAGTGAGACCTGTTCCATGCCTCTCTTCTAGATTCTGGTAGCTCCCAGCAATTCTTATCATTCTTTGACTTGTAGCTGCATCTGTTCTGCCATCACATGGCATACTTCCTGTGTCTTCTTGTCTCTGTGTATCTTTTCCTTGCTCATAAGGACTGCAATTATATAAGATTAGGACCTACCCTATTTCAATATAACGTCATGTTAACCTAACTGAGAACATATTCAAACACCCTATTTCCTAACAGGGTCACATTGACAGGTACAGAGATTAGAGTGCCAATATATCTTTTTTTTTTTTTTTTTTAATTATGTTTTGGGTGCAAATTTACATAGTAAACTTGTTTTACTTTCAACAATTCATGCACAGCATCAAGATGAATG
>NW_006921664.1:6857279-6864727 GCF_000298275.1 Orycteropus afer afer | reverse complement strand
TCCCTGGAGAAGGATGTCATGCTTGGTAAGGTGGAGGGTCAATGAAAGAGGGGAAGGCCCTAATGAGATGGGTTGACATGGTGGCAGCGACAATGGGCTCAAGTATAGCAAGGATCATGGAGATGGTACAGGACCAGGTGGTGTTTCATTCTGCTGTGCATAGGGTCACTACGAGGCAGAGATGACTCAATGGCACCTAACAACAAACAATAACAACATATCTTTTTTTGTTTTGTTTTGTTTATAATTGTGCTTTGGGTGCAAATTTACACAGCAAACTTGTTTTACTTTCAACAATTCATGCACATCTGGTCTCATGGCCCTGGTTACCACCTCCAACTATAAGAAACTCTCCTCCCTTCTCCTACCTGTGACCACCCCTCCCTCTCATCCATGCATTCCTGTCTGTCCCACCTTCCATCTATATGAGTGCCACCCCTCTGGTGTCCCATGGCTGCTTGATCCAGGGGGTGCATCTCCATAGAGTAGGTGGGTGCATTGACCTGGGATAGGTGTTCTGTATGTGGGTCTTTCTATTATTGGCCTGAGAGCCAGTCACATAAGTGAGTCCATTTCCAGGCTCAAAGGGTAACCTGGGGCCATCATCTTGATGGTTCCACCAGTTTCCACCTGACCAGCATCTCTAGTAATTTTTGAATTTTGTTCCACTTTTTTCCTCCCACTCTATCCAGGATTTCCAGGTTTGATCCCTTTCTGAGTGGTTGGTATTGGTAGCCAGGCACCATCTAGTTTTTCTGGTCTTGGGTTATGGAGGCTGAGGTTCTTGTGGTCCATCTTATCTTTGGACTAATTATTTTCAGATGACCTTGATTTTCTTCATTCTTCTTTGCTCCATCTGAGAGGAAACCAATAGGTGCATCTTAGATGGCTGTTTGAAAGCTTTTAAGACCCCAGTCACTAGTCACCAAAGTAGGTTATAGAACAAAATTTTTATAAACTATGTATGCCAACTAAGCATGATGTCCCCCAAGACTGTGGTCCCGACCCCCCAGGCCTGGTGATTCTCTCTCACAAGATGCTTTGTTGTTTTTGCAAAATTACTCCTACCCTGTCTTCTGTTGCTTCTGTAGTGTATGTGACTAACTTTGTAGCACAAGAGTATATGTAAGATTATCTTCAGCTACATCTATCCTTTGTCTAGGGTGTATTCCTGTTTGCCTACCCCCACCTCTCTTCTCACCTGTCTATGCTTTAATCCATAGGCTGGTATTTGGTGCTAGTAATACTGCAGTGTCATGCCTGTAATAGTGTTTGCCTTTGTTGTCTCTATCTTTTGTGTGTATTTCGGTGTCTTTCCTTTCCCCAGTGTCACCATGCTGGTCAGGGACTCTTTCTGTATGTTCCTCCCATCCCCAAATCAACATGTGATCCTCAAATAGTCTAAAATTTTCCCTCCTCTTCCCTCACATACCCAGTAACCAAACAAAGTGAGTTTTCTTCCCTCGATAAACTTGCTTTGATTTTTCATAATAGTGGGCTCATACAATATTTGTCCTTCTGTGACTGAGTTATTTCACTCAGCATAATGTCCTCCAAATTCATCCATGTTGTGAGATGATTTGTGGATTCTTCATTATTCTTTAATGTTGCATAGTATTCCATTGTGTAAATGTACCATAGTTTAGTTATCCAATCATCTGCTGATAGGCATTTAGGTGGTTTCCATTTTTTTTTGCTATAGTGAATTGTGCTGCAGTGAACACGGGTGTGCATATGTCTGTTTGTGTCCTGTCTCTCCGCTCTTTAGGATATATTCCTAGTAATGGAATTGCTTGATCAAATGGTATTTCTATTTTCAGTTTTTTAAGGAAACACCATACCATTTTCCACAATGGTTGTACCATTTTGCAGTCCCACCATCAGTGTATGAGAGTTCCAAGCTCTCTGCAATCTCACAAGCATTTGTTATTTTCTGTCTTGTTGAACTTTGCTATTATTGCTAGGGTGAGATGATATCTCATTGTTGTTTTGATTTGCATCTCTCTAATAGCTAATGATTATGAGCATTTTCTCATGTTTTTTTTTTTTTTCCTCTGTATACCCTTTTAATGAAGTTTCTGTTCATCTCCTTTGCCCATTTTTGAATTGAGTGTTTGTCTTTTTGGTGTTGAGGTGTTGAAGTTTTCTATAAATTTTGGAGAGAAGTACCTTGTCAAATATATCATGGCCAAATATTATTTCTCAGTCTGTAGGTTCTCTTTTTACCCTTTTGGAGAAGTCTTTAAAAGAAAACAAAACAAAACAAAGCAAAAAACCAAACTGACTGCCATCAAGTCAGATCTGACTTATAGCGATTCCTCCTTGGGTTTCCAAGGTGGTATCACTACAGAAGTAGATTGCCCAGCCATCCTTCCAAAGAGTGACTGGTGGTTTGAACTACCAGCCTTCTGGTTAGCAGTCAAATGCCTTAGGCACCACACCACCAGAGCTCCCTGAGAAGTCTTTAGATGCACAGAAAAATTTAATTTTTAAAAGGTCCCAGTCATCTAGTTTCTCTCACACTTCCTGTGCATTTTGGGTTATACTTGATAGTTTATTTTTTGCCATAAATTAAGGCCCTTAGATTTGCCCCTATTTTATCTTTGATGAGCTTTATAGTTTTGGGTTTTACATTTAAGTCTTTGATCCAGCTTGAGTTAATTTTTGTGTATGGGATGAGATATGAGTCTTGTTTCATTTTGCTATAAGTGGATATCCAAATTTGCCAGCACCATTTGTTAAAGAGGCTATTTCACCCCAATTTAATGGATTTTGGTCCTTTGTTAAAGATCAGCTGTCCATAGATGGATGGGTCTGTTTCTGAGTTTTTGATTCAGTTTTATTGTTCTCTCTCTCTATCATTATACCAATACTACACTCTTTTGACTACTGTGGCTGTATAGTAGGTTTTGAGGTCTGGAAGTATGAGACCTACTTTATATTTCTTCTTCAGCAGTGCTTTGCTTATCCAAGGCCTCTTTCCTTTCCATATGAAATTAGTGATTTGTTCTTCCATGTCCTTGAAAAATGTTGTTGGAATCTGTCTTGGGATTGCATTGGATGTATAGATTACTTTGGACAGTATTGATATTTTCACAATATTCAATCTTCCTATCCATGAACAAGCAGGAAACTGGAAGCCAGGGATTGATGGCTGGATATAGGTAAGTGGAGAGAGAGCCCCCAGCTAGGAAGTGGGAAGCCAGGGCCGCCAGCGGATACAGGTAAGGGGGAAGGCCAGGAAGTGAACACAGGGGTTTGGAACAGCTAAAGGAGATGAACTTGTCTGTCATTCTGTCATCCTGTGGTGGCATGCATGTTACTGTGAGGCTGGACACTGTGCCACCAGTGTTTGAAATGCCAGCAGGGTTGCCCATGGTGGGCGAGTTTCAGTGGAGCTTGCAGACAAAGACAGACTTGGAAGAAGGAAGCAGCCATCCAGTTCTCAAAGAATTGGCCAGGGAAAACCTTATGAACAGCAGTGAAACACTATCTCATATGTTACTGGACAACTTTCTGAATAGCCCAGAAACATTGTCTGATATAGTACTGGAAGATGAGCCTCTCAGTTTGGGAGGCACTCAGAATGCAACTGGGGAAGAGCTGCCTTATTATAGCAAAACCGACCTTGAAAACATGGATAAAGTAGAGCTTTTGGAATCTCCACTTGCTGATACAGCACAACTCAAAATGAGAAGAAACAGCTACAAACATCCATTAATAATCAGAACAAGGAATGTACAGAGTATGAATCTAGGAAAATCGAAAGTTGTGAAAACTGAGATGGAGTGCATGAAGATTGATATCTTAGGCATTAGGGAGCTGAAATGGACCAGTTTTAGTGATTTTGAATCAGAAAACCATATGATCTACTATAGTAGGAATGACAAGTTGAAGAGGAATGGTGTGGCAGTCACCATCACAAAGAATGTTTCAAGATCTATCCTGAAGTACAATGCTGCCAGTGATAGGATAATATTCATACACCTACAAAGAAGGCCAGTTAATACTACCATTATTCAAATTTACACACCAACCACCAAAGGCAAAGATGGGGAAATTGAAGATTTTCACTAATTTCTGCAGTCTGAAATTTACTGAACATGCAATCAAGGTGTGCAGATTATCACTGGTAATTATAATGCAAAAATTAGAAAGAAAGAACAATCAACAGCAGTTGGAAAATATGGCCTTGGTGATAGAAATAATGCTAGAGATCACATGATAGAATTTTGCAAGACCAATGACTTATTCATTGCAAATATCTTTTTTTCAACAACACAAATGATGGCTACACATGTGGACTTAACCAGATGGAGTATATAGGAATCATATTGACTACATCTGTGGCAAGAGGGTATGGAGAAGCTCAATATCTTCAGCCAAAACAAGGCCAGGAGCTGATTGTGGAACAGACCATCAACTCCTCATATGCAAGTTCAACTTGAAGCTGAAGACAATTAAAACAAGTCCATGAGAGCCAAAATATGACCTTGAATAGATCCCTCCTGAATTTAGAGAGCATCTAAAGAGTAAATTTGCATTAAACACCAATGACCAAAAACCAGAATTGTGGGATGACATCAAGAACATCATCCATGAAGAAAGCAATAGGTCATTAAAAAGATGTGAAAGGAAAAAAAAAAAGGATGTCAGAAGAGACTCTGAAACTTGCTCTTGAATGGAGAGTTGCTAAAGCAAATGCAAGAAATGAAAAGATGAAAGAGCTAAACAGAAGATTTCAAAGAGCAGCTTGAGAAGACAAAGTCAGTTATTGTACTGAAATGTGCAAAGACCTGGAGTTAGAAAACCAAAAGGGAAGAACACAATCAACATTTCTCAAGCTAAAAGATCTGAATAAAAAATTTGAGCCTTGAGTTGCAATATTGAAAGATTCTATGGGCAATGTATTGAATGATGCAGGAAACATCAAAAGAAGATGTCAAGAAAACACAGAATCACTGTATCAAAAAGAATTGGTTGATGTTCATCCATTTTAGGAGGTGGCATATGATCAAGAACCAAAGGTACTGAAGGAAGAAGTTGAGGTTGCACTGAAGGAAGTGGCAAAGAACAAGGCTCCAGGAATTGATGGAATACCCACAACAAATGGATGCTGTGCATGAGGCACTCGCTCCGCTATGCCAAGAAAATTGGAAGATAGCTAGGTGGCCAACTGTCTGGAAGAGATCCATATTTTTACCCATTCCAAAGAAAAGTGATCCCACAGAATGTGGAAATTATTGAATAACATAATTAATATCACATGCAAGTAAAATCTTACTGAAAACAATTCAAAAACGGTTACAGCAGTATATTGACAGAAAACTTGCAGAAATGCAAGCTGGATTCAGAAGAGGATGTTGAATGAGGGATATCCTTGCTTATGTCAGATAGATCTTGGCTGAAAGCAAAGAATACCAAAAAGTTGTTTACTTGTGTTTTATTGACCATGCAAAAGCAATCAATTGTGTGGATCATAACATATTATGGATAACATTGAGAAAAATGGGAATTCCAGAACACTTAATTGTAACTCATGAGGAACTTGTACACAGACCAGGAGGCTGTCATTCAAACAGAACGAGGGAGCACTAAACCAAAAAAACCAAACCAAACTCACTGCCATCGAGTCATATCTGAGTCATCGTGACCCCTCTTTGTGTTTCTGAGGCAGTATCTCCATGGAAATAGATTGTCCAATTTTCCTTTCAAGGAGTGGGTGGGTATGGACTGCCAGCCTTCTGGTTAGCAGTCAAATACCTTAAGCACTACGCCACCACACTGCATGGTTTAAAATCGAGTAGAGAGTGTGTCAGGGTTGTTTCCTTTCACCATACTTATTCTATCTGTATGCTGAGCAAATAATCCGAGATGCTGGGCTATATGAAGAACATGATATCACAATTGGAGGAAGACTCTTTAACAATCTGCAATATGCTGATGACACAAGTTTACTTGCTGAAAGTGAGGATGACTTGAAACACTCACTGATGGAGATTGAAGAGTACAGTCTGCAGTATGGATTACATCTCAATATAAAGAAAACAAAAATCCTCGCAACTGGATCAATAAACAGCATCATGTTAAATGGAGAAAAGATTGAAGTTGTCAAGGACTTCACATCGCTTGGTTCTACAGTTGATGCCAATGGAAGCAGCAGTCAGGACATCAGACAATGTATGTTGTTGCTATTGTTATGTGCTGTCGAGTCGGACCCGACTCATAGCGACCCCTCCTTGGGTTTCTGAGGCAGTATCACTACGGAAGTAGATTGCCCAACCTTCCTTCCAAGGAGTGGGTGGTGGGTTTGAACCGCCAGCCTTCTGGTTAGCAGTCAAGTGCCTTAGGCACTACGCTACCAGAGCTCCTAGACAATGTATGGCACTGGGCAAATCTGCTGAAAAGACCTATTTCAAGTGCTGAAGTGGAAAGATATTTCCTTGAGACTAAGGAATGCCTGACACAAGGCTTAGTATTTTCAATTGCCTCTTATGCTTTTGAGAGCTGGGCAATGAATAAGGAAGACTGAAGAAGAGTTGATGCTTTTGAGTTGTGCTGGAGAAGAATGCTAACCTGCATATGAGCAATTGATGGTCAGCTCCTGCCCTTGTTTTGGCTGAAGATATTGAGCTTCTCCATCGCCTCTTGCCACAGATGGAGTAAATCTAGTTCCTGTATACTCCATCTGCTTAAGTCCATGTGTGTAGCCATCATTTGTGTTGTTTGAAAAAGATATTCACAGTGAAGACCATGGTCTGCTAGAAGGACTAACAAATCTGTCTTGGAGGAAGTGCAGCCAGAATGCTCCTTGGAAATGAGAATGGCCAGACTTTGTCTCAACCACTTTGGTCATGTTGTCAGAAGCGACCATTTCCTGAAGAAGAATATCATTCTTGGTAAAGTGGAGGATCAATGAAAAAGGGGAGGGCCCTCAACAAGATGGATTGACACAGTGGCTACAATGATGGGCTCAGGTATAGCAAGGATCATAGAGCTGGCACAGGACAGGGCAGTGTTTCATTCTGCTGCACAAAGGGTCACTATGAGTTGGAGATGACTCAATGGCACCTAACAACATCCACGAACAAGGCAATTTCTTCCATTTATGTAGATCCTTTGTAGTTTCTTGCAGAAGTGTTTTTGTAGATTTCTATAGGATCATGTTATGTGCGAATAGGGATAGTTGTAATTCTTCTCTGCCAATTTGGAAGCCTTTTATTTGGAAGAATTTTTTGTCTTATTGCCCTGGCTAGGACTTCCAATACAATGTTGAAAGAAGTGGTGATAGAGGGCATCCTTCTCTGGTTCCCATTTGCAAGGGGAATGCTCTGTGTCTTTCTCCATTAACAATAATGTTGGTTGTTGGTTTTGCATATATGCCCTTTATTATTATTTAGTTGTAATTCTTACTCATATGGAAAAGAGAAAGCTTTCAAGACCTTCAT
>NW_006921664.1:6840099-6854542 GCF_000298275.1 Orycteropus afer afer | reverse complement strand
GGAGGGTCAACGAAAGAGGGGGAGGCCTTCAATGAGATGGATTGACACGGTGGCTGCAATGATGGGCTCAAGTATAGCAGGGATTGTGGGGCTGGCACAGCATTGGGCAGTGTTTTGTTCTGCTGTGCATGGGGTCGCTATGAGTCAGAAACGACTCGACAGCACTTAACAACAACAACATAGGATCATGTTATGTGCAAATAGGGATAGTTGTAATTCTTCTCTGCCAATTTGGAAGCCTTTTATTTGGAAGACTTTTTTGTCTTATTGCCCTGCCTAGGACTTCCAATACAATGTTGAAAGAAGTGGTGATAGAGGGCATCCTTCTCTGCTTCCCGTTTGCAAGGGGAATGCTCTGTGTCTTTCTCCATTAACAATAATGTTGGCTGTTGGTTTTGCATATATGCCCTTTATTATGGTGGGGATTTTTCCTTCTATCCCTATTTTGCTGAGAGTTTTGTACAGGAATGGGAGTTGGATTTTGTCAAATGCCTTTTCTGCATGGATTGATATGATTATATGTTTCTTTTGTTTTGTTTCTGCAGTGAATTACATTGATTGTTTTTCTGATGTTGAACCATCCTTGCATAGCTGGTCTGAATCCCACATGGCCATGATGTATTACTTTTTTGATATGTTGTTAGATTCTGTTGGCTATGTTTTTGTTGAAGATTTTTGTGTCTATCAGAGAGCCTATATTCATGAGGGATAAAATAAAATAAAATAAAATAAAATAAAATAAAATAAAATAAAATAACCAAACTAACTGCTGTTGAGTCAGATCCAACCCATAGTGACCCCTCCTTGGGTTTCTGAGGTGGTATCACTACAGAAGTAGATTGCTCAAACTCCCTTTAGAGGAGTGGCTGGTGGGTTTGAACTGCCAGCTTTCTGGTTAGCAGTCAAATGCCTTAGGTACGATGCCACCATGAGCTCCTGGAGGCATATAGGCCTGTAGTTTTCCTTTTTTAGTGATGTGTTTCCCTGGTTTTGGTATCAGTGTTATGCTTGCTTCATAGAATGAATTTGGGGGTATTCCGTCTTTTTCTAAGTTCTGGAATAGTTTGAGTAGTATATACATCAACTTTTCTCTGAACGTTTGCTAGAATTCTCCAGTGATGCCGTGTAGGCTAGGACTTTTTTTTGTGGGGACATTTTTTATGACCTGTTCAATTTCTTCTTTTGTTTTGGGTCTGTTCAAACATTCTATCTCTGACTGGGATAGGTAGGTCTTGTGTTTCTAAAAACTTGTCTATCTCTTCTAAGTTCTCAAATTTGTTGGAGTATAATGTTTCATAATATTTTGTTATTATCTTTTTTATTTCAGTTGGTTCTATTGTGATGCCAACCTTTTCGTTTATTATTCTTATTATTTGCATCTTCTCTTTCTTTTCCTTTGTTACATTTGCCAGTGGTTTGTCAATTTTGTTAATCTTTTGAAGAACCAGCTTCTTGTTTTATTGATTCTCTCTCTCTCTCTTTTTTTTTTTTTTGGTTTCCTGCTTCATTTCTGATCTTTATTATTTCCTTACCTCTGGGTATGGTAGATTTATTTTGTTGCTCTTTTTCTAATTGTTGGAGTTATTGAGTTAAGGTATTGATTTTGATTCTTTCCTCTTTTTTGATGAGTTCATCTATTGCTATAAATTGACCTCTGAGTACTGCTTTTGTTGTGTCCCATAGGTTTTGGTAAGTTGTGTCTTCATTCTCATTTGTTTCCAGGATATATATATATATATTTTAAGTTCACATTTTATTTCTTCTGTTACCTAGTAGTTTTTGAGCAGTTTATTATTCAGTTTCCACATCCCCCCTCCTTTGGTCTTCCTATTATTGATTTCTAATCTTATAGCATTGTGATCTGAGATGTTTGTAATATTTCAATGTTTTTGAACTTTTGAGGCTTGTTTTGTTCCCTAACATACAGTGTATTCTAGAGAATGATCCATGTGCACTGGAGAAAAATGTGTAGTTTTTTTGGGGTGGGGGTGTGTGGAGTGCTCTGTATATGTCCATGAGGTCAAGTTGGTTGATTATATTGTTGAGTTCTTCTGATTTTCGTTGAGTTTTTTTTTTTTTTTTCCAGTTGTTCTGTCTCTCTTTGAAAATGGTGTGTCAAAGTCTCCTACTACTATTGTAGAGTTGTCTATTTTTCCTTTCAATTCAGTTAATATTTGCTTTGTGTATTTTAGAGCTTTTTCATTGGGTGCATAGATATTTATTATGGTAATATCCTCTTGGTCAATTGACCCTCTTAGCATCATATAGTGTCCTTCTTTGTCCCTTATGCTGTTTTTTACCTTGAAGTCTATTTTATTAGAAATTAATATCGCCACTCTTGCTCTTTTTTGGTTGCATTAGCTTGGCATATTCTTTTCCACCTTTAATTTAATTAATTAATTTATTTTATCTTTGTGTCTAAGGTGGGTATCTTGTAAGCAGCATATTTATGGGTCTTCTTTTCTTATCCAACCTGCCATCCTCTTTCTCTTGAATGGTCCATTTAGTCCATTCACATTATACTCACATGAATATAATTAATGATAGGTATGTATCAATTGCTCTCATTTTTTATGTTTTTTGTTGTGTTGTTGGTGCATTCCTTGTTCCAACTATTTTTCTGTGCTGAGTTCCTTTTGTTATCAAGTGCTTTTTCTCATTTCTTCATTATTGTTGGTTTTGTGCTTGCTAGGCCCTTATATTTTTATTTTTTCTGAATTAGCTTGGAAGGATTGTTTATTATCTTTGTGGTTACCATGAAGTAATTTCTCATCTTCCTAAGTTTGGAACAGTCTATTCTATAAAGACATAGTCCTCTCTTACCCTCCATTTGGAAGTTTTGTAATTAAAACTTTTATTACCTCTATTTGCTTTGTTGCTGGTGTCATCAGCAGTACATTTCTATGTACATTTCTTATGAGCTTATTTTAAGAATCTTTTTCTGGTTTGGTTTCTAGGTGGTGGTGTCAAGTATCTTAATTTTAATTTGTTGTTCTCTGTTGTGGGCTCTCTATTGGAAGAGCTCTCTGAAGCATTTCTTGTAAGACTGGCCTGGTTTTGGAAAACTCCCTTAATTTCTGTTTGTCTGAGAATGTCTTTTGATTTCACCCTCATATTTGAGGGACAATTTGGTTGGATAAGTAATTCTTGATTGGCGGTTTTTTCTTCAAAGTTTTATATATACCATCCTACTGCCTTCTTGGCTGCATAGTATCTGGTGAGAAATCAGAGTTTAGTCTTATTGGATATCCATTGTTGGTGAGATTTCATCTTTCCCAAGCTGCTCCCAAGATTCTATCTTTACCTTTGGTTTTAGAAAGTTAATTATGAAATGTCTTGGTAACTGTCTCTTGGGATCTATCCTGTATGGGGTTCATTGAGTTTCTTGGACAGATGTCTTTTCTTTCTTCATGATATGGGGGGAGTTTTCTGTTAATAAGGCTTTGATAATTTTCTCAGTGTCTTTTTTTTCCCCCTCCACTTGTTCTGCTATTCCAATCAGGCATATGTTGTTTCTTTTCATTTCATCCCATATAACTCTTAAATTCTCTTATTTCTTTTAAATCTATGTTCTGATTTTTCTTCATACAGGCTGGCACCAAGGAAATGTATTCTTTAGTCAGTTCTAGTCTACTCTTTTGTCCTTCCATCATGTTATTTATCTCCATAATTTTAGTGTTCATCTTCTATATTTCTAATTGCCGTGTTTGTATGAGTTCTAGTTAAGTATTTATCTTGTTACTTTGTTCTTGAATGCTTTTCCTGAATTCTTCCAGGGTACTGTCTGTCTTCTTCTTGTTTCTGTTTATGGTTTCCTTGAGCTCTTGCAGGGTCCTGTGTATATACTTTTGGAATTCTTTCTCAGAGAGCTCTGTTGCTTGTTCTTCCTGTGAGACACGTAATTCTTTACTCTGGACTTTTGTTTCTATTATTTTGTCCTATTTTTTTGTTTGTTTGTTTGTTTGTTTGATTTGAGTTTGTCTGTTGTTTCCTAGTTATTCTGAAGTTGTAGTCTTTAATTTTGAGCTCTTTATTGATTTTTTCACCCTGGTTTTGTGTTTTACTGTATCTGGGAGTGTGTAGCTGGTGTATTTGTTATTAACTCAGCTTTACTGGGGCACTCTCCAGGACTCTTTGTGTTGGTGCAATCACTGGTGGAGATGTGGATGTAGGTCTCTGTTCATTGTGAATAGGCTTTGGTGTTAGGATGAACAGGTGTTGTCTACTCTCTGTAGTAGCTATGGTTTCCTAGTGGAGGCTGCCTAGTGACTGTTGCCTGAGGCAGGGAGAAAAGGAAAAAGAGAAAAGAGAAAAGGGAAAATAAATAAAAAGATAAATAAATAAGCATAATGCCAGAAGGACACCCCAGGAAAGAAAGGCTGAAGGGAGTTTTCTGCTTGGGGTGAGAAAAATCAGTTAGTGATGAAGGCATTGGCAGGGCAACTTGGGTCTTTTTGGGTGCCTCTGCTGAGGATGGCACCTGGGAGATTTAAATATGGAAGATTTGGATGGAAAGAAAGTCTTACCTCTTTTTGGGTGGACCAACAAGCTGCAGAAACCCAGTGTACAGATTAGATCTGGACCACAGAGGTTTTCCAGGAGATGAGCTGAAACCCACTGCCTTGCACCTATTCTGAAGCTCCAGTAACTCAGAGGGCACTTCTCCCATTCTCCCCTCCAGTCCTCCAGACTGTGCAGCAGCCCAAGCCAAGGGGGAAGGGTTTCCAATCCCTTTCTCTCAAGATTTTTGCTCCCTTACAAAGTCCTAGCTCAGCTCGCAAACCTCCTGATGAGTCTAGTCCAAGTCCCTGGTGGCTGTGGGTTCTGTGGTGTTTTCTATTCTTTTTTTTTCCCCTTTCTTTTCTTCCTTCTCTTCTACCCTGTCTCCTGCTCTAGGTCTTTTGGTTCCTCTCTCACAGCTTGGTGGGCAGGCCTTTTTTTCCTAGTCATTTATCTTGCTGTCTTTCTTTGCCTTCCCTGGATCTAATACTATACCTTGTCCTTAGCTACTCATCACTGAAGTATCTTTATTATATCTTCTTTGCCTAGTTGTTCTTGTTTTTGGATGGAAGAGGTAGTGATTATGGGTCTTATCTGCATGACACCATCTTCCCTCCAAACAAACAAACAAACAAACAAAACCAACCTCAATCTATTCTTTTGAGGGGTACAGTTTGATCCATAACAGGGGGAAAAGCACTTTCAGTCAGTTGGGGACTATATAAAGAGGTTTTTAGTTCAGAAACTCAAAGCAAGCCAATGAGCCTCAAAATGTCTGTTCAACATTGATATAAAATGTGATTACTTAAAAAATCCAATTACTGTTAGGCTCTAGTTGGATACTGGATGCCATGTGTTTACATCATTGATGACCCTCAGTGTTATCTTTGGTTGATTGCATTTGCTTCCTAGTTGGAATTCTCATTCCTAGCTTCTCTCATTGCAATTTATCCCAGCTAAGGTCTTATTGGTTTCCCAAATGCTTTAGTATTGTAGGCTTTACATACTTCCGCTCCTTCATCTTCTCTTCCTCAACTCATGCACATATGCCTCAGCTACAATGAACTTGTAAGTCATTACAAGATGTGATGCCCAGATATGACTCTTCATTTACACGCTTACTGTTCTCCACGCCTGGAATCCCTTTGCTATTGCCTAGGAAATTCCCATGATTCCCCCTTTATGACCCAACTCAAATATCATTTCATCTGGGATGCTTCTCCTGACAATTTCAGTCAGAGTTGGTGGATGCTCCTATACTTCTGAAACACTTAATATTTTTATTGCAGAATTTTGTGTTCTTCATTTTAATTATCTGTTTGAAGTATCTCCTTTTCTTACCCATAATAAGGAGCTCTGGTGGCATAGTGCCTAAAGTATTTGACTGCTAACCAGAAGGTTGGAGGTTCAAACCCACCAACCATGCTGTGGAAGGAAGACTGGACAATCTGCTTCTGTGGAAATTTACCATCTCAGAAGCCCAAAGAGGGTGCTATGAGTCAGAATCAACTCGATGGCAGTGAGTTTGGGCTTTTTTTTTTTTTTTTTACTTACTACGATAGATTGGGTTCTTTGAGAGTCAGGACTATGCCTCTTTCATTTGTTGTGTTCTCAGTTACTAGTACTTTGCCTGACATAGTAGGTGCTTAATATTGATCAATGTATGATCAATATTAAGAATCAATATTAATATTGAAAGAATTAATTTATAAAGTGTCTCATTGAGGCATTTATAATGTGACAAGATTATCAGTTTGGAAAATTGAGATAAGGGTTTCAGTTTTCAAATAACTGATGAAGTTCTTTGATTGGGAGTACTGAAAAACAAGGAAAGAGTTAATTGAGCAGAACCAAACAATCTGATGGGTGAGGTACATAAAAATCCACCTCCCAATAATTTAGGCATGCATATAGCTAATTACAATATGCAGAGTGCAGGTAAGATCCTATGCCTTAACCACTAGTGCCTAGAGGCTATGTGCCCATTAGGATCCTGGTGTGGGACTAAGCCTCATCCTTGGGTGCCTTACTGATGTTATCTAGATTCTTGTTGCTCTGCATTTTTTTGGTGCCAGGCCATGTACCATTCCCACCAAAGATTTCTCTGGCTTCCATTGTTGCTGTTAATAGTTGGCACTCTCAACCTTTGCAGGTTTGGCATGAAATCATACTGTACCCTGCCCGGTAGAGGACTGATGGCTGCCTTTATTGGCCATAATTCTGCTTCTAATTTGTGACTCTTTTGACAGTGCTAGCTCAAAACCAGAAAAAAACAAAACCACAGTCATCAACCCCCTTTGGGTCTCCAGGGCAGACTGATGGCTGCCTTTATTGGCCATAATTCTGCTTCTAATTTGTGACTCTTTTGACAGTGCTAGCTCAAAACCAGAAAAAAACAAAACCACAGTCATCAACCCCCTTTGGGTCTCCAGGGCAGTAAATCTTTATGGATGTAAATTGCCCCATTGTCCTTCCATGGAGTGACTGGAGCATTTGAACTGCTAACCTTCTGATTAGCAGTCAAATGCCTTATGCACTGCACTACTGCTCTGAATGTGCTAGCTACATTTCTCAGTTGCCCTATCAAGTCTTGGAGTGGCTTTTCTCCATGCCTTTGCTCTTTGTTGTTGTTGTTGTTATGTACCGTGGAGTCTGACCTGACTCATAGTGACCCCTCCTTGGGTTTCTGAGGCAGTATCACTATGGAAGTGATTGCCCTATCTTCCTTCCGAGGAGTGGCTGGTGGGTTTGAACCACCAGCCTTCTGATTAGCAGTCAAGTGCTTTAGGCACTATGCTACCAGAGCTTTTAGGACCCCATATTTATGCTGTGCCCTCTTGAGCTGCTCAGGTCAATGCTCATCATCTGTTTCTTGCTTTCTTTAGCACTGTGGGAGTGACTGTTTATCTAGTCCTGTGGTTTCTTTTGGGAAGAAGTAGCTTCAGGACAGGTCCTTATGAAAAACACTTAGAAGCAGATCTCTTCCAGAACTTACACAGTCCAGTGACATATCCCAAAGTGAGCAGTCATATAACCACTACTTAGGGACAAAAATAGAACCTAGCTAGCGCTCTGAAACACCATTCATCTATTTGTCCTACTGTGGTGACTTTTGTATTGCTTTGATACTGAAAGATACTCCATAGGTATTTCAAATACTATTAGTATCACCCATGGTGAACAGGTGTCAGTGGAGCTTCCAGACTAAGACTCAGAAGAAAGGCCTTGCAATCTAATTCCAAAAATTGGCCAGTGAAAAACCCTATGAGTCACAACAGAATATTGTCTGAGATAGTGGTAGAAGATGAGCTCCTTAGGTTGGAAGGTACTCAAAATACACAGTGGCTGCAACAATAGACTTGAACATACCAACGCTCATAAAGATGGCATAGGACCAGATGATTTTTCATTCTATTGTATGTGAAGTTGCCATGAAACAGAGCCAACTTGACAACAATTAACAACACTCTAGGACTCCCGCTTAGCACACATTTCATAACTATCCCTTGCTCTTCCCAGAGATAGATGCATTCCTAATAATATGGTAACCACTTCTGTGCTTTCCTTTACCATCAAAGCATTGCATTGTGGTTATGCATGTATATAAATGGACTAATGCAGTATGTACTCTTCTGTCTGGCTTCTGTTGGTCATCATTATATTTGGGAAACTCATCAGTATTGCTTCAAGCAGCTGTAGTGTGTTCGTGTTCATTACTGTACAGAATTGCAATTTGCAGATGTACTATAATTGATAAATCTACTGGTAAAAGATACTTAAGTTGTTTGGAGTTTGAGATCATTACAATTAATGCTGACATAAACATTCTTGTTTATATCTCTTGGAGCAACGTTTCTGTTGAATATATAGCCAATATACTAAAATTTCAATTTAGTTTATTAAATTAAAAATAAAGTCAAAGATTTCCAAATCAGTTGTTTCATTTTTAGACTTACCAAGAAATGCATTAGTTTCTGCTGTTCTACACCCATGCTATCACTTTGTCTTTTTCCTTTTAGCCATTTTTTGAGCACATTGAAGCATATTGTGGCTTTAGTTTTCATTTCCTGATTATTGTTGAGAAAGACCATCACACATGTTTATTGGCTACTTGAAGTTTCAAGTTTTGTGGTGTCTGTTTAAAGCTTTTGTTCATTTTTTTTCTCTTGGATAGTCTATCTTTTTTCCTATCTATTTGTAGAAATTCCTTGTATGTTTTGTGTAAAAGTCTCATGTGTTGCAAATATCTTCTCTCATCATGTGACTTTTCTTTCTCTTTCATTCAGGTATCTTTTAGCAGCAGAAAATTTTTATTTTAAGACAGATTTTATTTTATCATTCATTTCCTTTTTGGTTAGTGCTTTCATTACTCTAAATTATGAAGATAGTCTCTCATATAATTTTTAATATTTCTATATGATGAACCTGTTTTTATATTTGGTTTGCTCAGAAAAGCATTTTGAATTTATAAGACAAAATGCATAGGATTAAAAAAAAAGTCTATGTTATTGAAATATACTTGTCAAAATATAACAATACCAAATTTATGATATAATAATTTATATGCTTTTTATTAACATATTAACTACCAAGCTGTTGTCATTGTCATTATGCGCTGTTGAGTCAGACCTGACTCATAGTGACCCTTCTTTGGGTTTCTGAGGCAGTATCACTATGGAAGTAGATTGCCCAACCTTCCTTCCAAGGAGTGGCTGGTGAGTTTGAACTGCCAGCCTTCTGGTTAGCAGTCAAATGCCTTAAGCACTACCAGAGCTCCTACCAAGCTGTAGCAGTAGGAATAATAATTACAGTAATTTTGAACTAGGGATGAACATAAATGATATAGCAAGATTTTACCACATCTGTAATGTGATATGAAAATATCTGTGATATTTATCTGTGATAAAATATCTATTGATGCCAATTTGACAGGCAGTGCTAATAGTATGTGCCTGTGGCCTATATTTATAATTGAAGGAAGTATTAAATTTGAGTCATTTTGATTAGTTTCTACTCAGTCTCCGACTCATGGCAACCCTAGGCATAACAGAGAAAAAATTGCCCAATCCTATACCATCTTCATGATCCTTAGTAAATTTGAGTTCACTGTGCCTATTATGTCAATCCATCTCTTTGAACATTTCCCTCATTTTTGTTGATCCTCTACTTTACCAAACATTATGTCTTTTTCTGGTGAAAATTTGAATTAGAGTTTAGGGGAAAAAAAAAAAAACATGCCTTTTTTTTCCCCTATTCTGGTGGTGTAGTGCCTAAGGCATTTGCTAACCAGACGGCTGGTGGTTCAAAACCACCAGGCACTCCTCAGAAGGAAGATTGGGCAATTTGTTTTCTTAGAGGTACCTACCGCCTCAGAAGCCCAAGGAAGAGTCACTATGAATCGAATCAGCTCGATGGCTGTGAGTTTGGTTTTTATTCATGTTTATGAACTTCCTAAATTCTAGCTTTTTACTCTTTAGAGACCTTCAGATGCCAAGCTAAAACCCTTGTTCTAAAAGCTCCCTGGAGCTGGTATTTGTAATGGTATAAGGTAGGGATTCAGTTTCTTTCTTTCTTTTTTTTTTTTTTCCCATATGGGTCTGCAATTTTTTCAGAACTACTAGCTGAAATGAACATCTTTCTTCAACTACTCTGCAGTGTCATCTTTGTTGTCAATCAAGTATATGCATGTCTCATTTGGACTCTGTATTTCACTCCATGGGTCTATTTGTTTTGGCACTATTTTCGTATTATCCTAGTTACTAAGGTTTCACTTGCCCTCTTTCTAGAAGATTGTTTTAGTTACTTTTGTCCCTTTGTACTTCTATACAAATTTTAGAAATAGATTGTCAAGTACCACAATAAATAAAACAAATAATATTATAAAACCAGAAAAACCAATACACCTATTGGGTTTTAATTGGTATTCTATTGTATCTGTAGATCAGTCTTAATTCATAAACATGGTATACTCCTCCATTTATTTAGGACTTCTTTATTTCTCTCTCAAAATTATTTTAATTAATAAATTTTATTTCTAAGATAGTTTTAGATTTATAGAAAAATTTTGATGGTAGTATAGAGAATCTCCGTATTATCCTCTCTCATGCACGGTTCCCCCTATTACTAACATCTTGCATTGATGTGGTATATTTGTTAGAATTAGTGAACCAATATTGGTACATAATTTTCAGCTAAAGTCCATAGTTTAAGCTAAGAGTCAGGTTTTTTTTTAATTTAATTTTTTTATTTTGTTGTGATTTGGGTGAAAGTTTACAGAGCAAATTCACTTTCCATACAGCAGCTCCCATACACTTTATCTCATTACATTGAGTGCAATTTCTCACAATGCAACAGCTCCCCTTCTACTTTCTCCCCATAATTACTTCTTACCTGTGTCTTTCCCTCTCATGAACTCCTGCACCCCAAGCTGTCTTCTTGTGCATATGCAGCCCTTCTATTCTCCCATGATTGATCTCTCCAAGGAATGTCTCTGGGTAATATAAATGTCCAGCACATATGGCTATCTTTTGTTTGGCTGTAAGCCACAGGAGTGGGTTCAGTTCCAGACCTGAAAGGCAACTAGGGGCTATAGTCTCAAACCTGGTCCCTCCCCTTTTTTTGTTATTAATGATTTTGAGTTTTATTCCACATTGTTCTCCCACTCTACCCAGGATCTCCTACGTAGATACCAATTCCGAGTGGTTGACAGTGGTAGCTGGGCACCATCTAGTTTCTCTAGTCCCATAGTCATATAGGCTGAGGATCACATTGTGTACGAGTCACTTGGACTAATTTTTTCCATGCATCTTGGTTTTCTTCATTCTTCTTTGCTCTGGACAAGGAAAAACCCATTGTTACATCAAAATGGCCACCTGCAAGCTTTTAAGATCCCAGTCGCTACTCACTGAAGTCGGATGTGGAACAATGTTTTTGTGTAGTACATTATGTCAAGTGAGCTTGATTTCCCCTGAGACTATGATCCCAAGCCCACAGGTCCAACTACTTGCTCCCTCTGGGTAGCTGGCTGGGGGCAAGAAGTGACTGGAACATTGTCCAGCTCTACTATACATCTGGAAATTCCTACAGAACATACAAACGCTCACCAATGTAGGATATAGAACTAGATTTTTATGTACTATGTTGTGCCAATTGAGCAAAACGTCCCCTGAGACTATGATCCTGAGCCCATAGGCCCGGTGACTCTCTCCCACAAGGTGTTTGATTATCTCTGAGAAACTACTCCAACCTTGTCCCCTGTTATTTCTGTAATGTATGTGGATAATTTTGTAACATAAGTATGTAGGTAAGATGATTTCTAGCCAAATCTATCTTTAATCTTGAATATATTCCTCTTCGCCTGCCAACCCCTCATCTGCTCATCTGTCCATGCATTTACTCATAGCTTAGTGTTTGTTGCCACTGGTAATGCAGTATTGTGCGTGTAATAGTATTTTCCTCTGTTGTCTGTGTCTTTTGTGCACATTGCTGTGGCCTCCTTTTCGCCTACTGTCATTATTTTGCTGGTCACACACTTGTTATATTGCCTCTTCCTTTACCCAATTCAACATGTGACTCTTAACTAGTCAGAAATTTTCCCTCCCCTCCCCTTCCATCCTTGGTACCAACAAAGTGAATTTCTTACCCTGTGTAAACCTTTCCTTGATTTTTGACAATGATAGACTCACACAATATTTGTGCTTCTGTGAATGACTTATTTCACTTAGCATAAAGTCCTCCAAATTCATCCATGTTATGAGGTGATTTGTGGATTCTTCATTATTCTTTAATGTTGCATAATATTCCATTGTATGAATGTAGCATAGGTTGGTTATCTATTCATCTATTCAGGGGCACTTAGGTTGTTTTATCTTCTTGCTATAGTGAATTGTGCTGTGATGAACATGGAAGTGCATTTGTCTATTCACTTCCAGGATCTTTCCCCTTTAGGATATATTTCTAGTAATAGAATTGCTGGATCAAATGGTATTTCTATTTTCAAATTTTTTAAGGAAACACCATACCATTTTCCACAGTGGCTATACCATTTTACAGTCCCACCAGCAGTGTATGAGAGTTCTAATCTCTCTGCAGCCTCACCAGCATTTCTTATTTTCTGTCTTGTTGATCTTTGCTATTATTGCTGGGATGAGATGATATTTCATTCTTTTGATTTGCATCTCTCAAATGGTTAATGATTGTGAGCATTTCCTCATGTGTTTGCTGGCTGTCTGTATATTTTCTTTAGTGTAGTGTCTGTTCATGCCCTTTACCCATTTTTAAATTGGATTATTTGTCTTTTTGGTGTTGAAGTGTTCAAAAAACAATTAATATTGATAATATACCAACATTTGCAATTTGTGCATACATCATCTTTTTACTTTCAATCTTTCTGTATTCTTATGTTTTAGATATACATCTGGTAAGCATCAAAAACAGTTTAATTTTTTTTTTTTAATTCAATATGACAGTCTTTGTCCTAATTGGAGAATTTAGTTCACTTACACTTATTGTAATTACAATATATTTGAGTTCAAATTACTATATTACTTAATATTTTCTACTTGCCTTACTCTTTAATGCTCTATTTTTTCCTCCTTGTGCTTTATTGAATATTCTTTGTTATTCTATTTTTCCTTCTAGTAGCCTAGGAATAATAGATGTTTTACTATTTTCATGGTTACTTTAGAGATCACTGAGTGCATTCTTGACTTGCCAAAGTGTAGTGCAGTAAAATCTGTAAAAGCTGGAACTTGTCAGAGGAGGAAAACATAAATATTTTCTGCTAAAATGAGTGATAGGAATCTGGTAAAACTGCATGTACCCTGTTAAAGGCAGAAAACTTGCAAGAGCTGGAAAAACAAAGCAGTCTTGTTGACTTATGGTTCTCACAGTTTTTTCACTGTACTAAGCAGTACTTTTCCCTCTTGTACATTGCAAAGACTTAAAAAACAAGCAAACCAAAAAAACTTGAATCAATATACCATCCTCCTGTCATTTTTTCTGCTTTGTTTATGTATTTTAATTCTTCAAGTATTTTAAATCAAATAAAATGTTATTATTATTGTTCTATATAGTAAATAGGAGCTCTGGTGGCATAGTGCCTATGGCATTTGACTGCTAACCAGAAGGCTGGCAGTTCAAACCCACCAACCACTCCTCGGAAGGAAGACTGGGAAATCTAATTCTGTAGAGATACTGCCTTGGAAACCCAAGGATGGGTTGCTATGAATCAGGATGGGCAGGAGGGCAGAGAGGTTTTTTTATTTTATTTTATTTTTTGATATATAGTAAATATTCATGTAGATGCCACCACACATTTAGCATTTTCATTGTGTTTTATGGTTTTCTGTATCCAACCTTCCATCTGGGATCATTTTCCTTCAGAATATAATTTTAATAGTTTCCTTCACTGTAAGTCACTCAATTAAAAATATTTTATGTGTTTTATGTCTTAAAAAACTTGCATTTTGACAATGGTCCTATAAGTTTATGTGAATGATCAGAATTCCCAGGTGTATAGTAGAACTGACAAGGGGCAAGGTTGTGGTCACTGCTTGGTTACATCCAGCTACCCAGAGGACCGAGTAGTTGAACCTGTGGGCTTGGGACCATAGTCGCAGAGGACACCAAGCTCAATTGGCATAACATACTATACAAAACATTGTTCCACCTCCTATTTTGGCGAGTAGCAACTGGGATCTTGAAAACTAGCAAGCTGCCATCTAGATGCAATGATGGGTCTCTCCTCATCCAGAGCAAAGAAGAATAAAGAAAACCAAAAATTCATGGAAACAATTAGTCCTAGCGACAGGTACACCATCTGATCTGCAGCCTATACAACTATGAGACCAGAACTAGATGGTGCCCGGCTACCACTGTCATCCACTTGAAAGGGGATCTATGTTGGAGACCCTTGATAGAGAGAGAGAACAATGTGGAACAA
>NW_006921664.1:6834680-6839860 GCF_000298275.1 Orycteropus afer afer | reverse complement strand
GAGGTAACTATGGGGAGGAAGTGGGAGGGGAGCTGTTGCATTGTGGTAAACTGTGGTCAATGACATGAGATAAAGTATATGTGAACTGCTGGTTGGAAAGTGAATTTGCTCTGTGAATCTTCACCCAAATCACAGTTAAAAAAAATATAAAAAACTTGCATTTCACATTAATTTTTAAGAAAAATTTATACAATATATAGAATTCTAAGGTGATGATTATTTTCTGCTTTTATCCAACTTTTTATTTTGAATAATTTTGAACTTATAGAAAATTTGAAAAAGGAATGCAATGAAAAGTCATATGTCTTGTACTGACTTTAGCATAATTATCTAAAGCCTAAGATATTCTCATACATAAGCACAGTATCATTACCACACCCAAGAAATTTGTATTTGTACATTAACTTTATCTAATATTCAATATTCAATTTTTTTCTGTTTTTTCAAAAATGACCTTGTGTATGTGTGTATGTGTGTGTTTTAAAACCCAAGATCCAATAAAAGATTATGCATTCCATTTAGTTGTACATCTCTTCATATTCATTAATCCAGAACAGTCTTTCCAATTTGTTGACTTTCATCACATCTATGTTTTTGAAGAATTCAGGTTGTTTGTATTACAAAATGTATCATAATCTGGATTTTTCTGATTTTTGCCTTATGTTTAGACTCAGGCTAAACATTTTTGGCAAGAAAATTGATATAATGTTTTCTAATAATTATGTGACAACTATTTATCTTTTGTGATTAATTAGTAATTTGTAGGGTGATATTTTGAGATCATAAGAATATTTGCATCCTATTTTTTTTTAGCCACTGATGATCTTTATCTACATCAATTATTATCATGGCCATTGCAAAACATATATTTCCAATTCTATAATGTTTTCTGTATTCATTAGCTGGTAACTTTCCATAACTGTTGATTTTTTTAAAACATATTTATAAACTCGTGGATACTTTATTTATTTATTATATTATAAATTGTTACCACCATTTCTCTGTAAGTTTTTTGTACTGTAGTGACTTGTGTGTTGCTGTGATGCTAGAAGCTATGCCACCAATATTTTAAATACTAGCAGGGTCACCCATAGTGGACAGGGTTCAGTGGAGCTTCCAGACTAAGATAGATTACTGAGAAGGATGGAGCCAGGTCCACTTCTGGAAAAATTGACTGCTGAAAACCTTATGAATAATGGGGAGACACTGTTATAATGCTGGAACATGAGCACTTCAGGTTGGAAACTACTCTAAATATGACTGGGCTGCCTCTTCAAGCTAGATTTGGCCTTAATGACATGGGTGGAGTAAAGCTTTCTGGACCTTCATTTGCTGATGTGGCATGACTCAAAATGAGAAGAAACAGCTGCAAACATCCCTTAATATAGGCTTGTGGAATGTATGAAGTATGAATCCATGAAAACTGGAAGTTGTAAAAAATGAAATGGAATGCATAAATGATATCCCAGGCAACAGTGAGCTGAAATGGACTGGCATTGGCCATTTGGTATCAGATAATCATATGATCTATTATATCAAGAATGACACATTCAAGAGGAATGGCATCACATTCCTTTTTCCAATAACATAAACATAAACATAAATTATAGCACGTGTATAGATCAAGAACTGATGGTTCTGAAGGAATAAGTCCAAGGCGCACTAAAAGAATTAGCAAAAAACAAGCAGTCAGGAATTGACAGAATACCCAATGAGATGTTTCAACAAATAGATGCATCAGTGGAAGTGTTCACCCATTTATGCCAAGAAATTTGGAAGGCAGCTACCTGGCCAACTGCCTGGAAGACATCCATATTTGTGCCCCTTCCAAAGAAAGGCGATCCACCAAAATGTGGAAATTATCAGACAATAATATTACATGCAAGTGAAATGACTTCTTAGCCACAGCCAAACATCTTGAGGGAGTCAGTTGCTAGGCCTATTGGCTCAGGACCATAGTCATGGGAGATATCAAGCTCAACTGGCATAACATACTACACAAAAATATTGTTGCACATCCTAGATTGGTGAGTAGAGACTATGGTGTTAAAATCTTGTAAGCAGCCCTCTAAGATGCAACTATTTGTCTCTCCTTGTCCAGAGCAAAGAAGAGTGAAGAAAATCAAAATGCATGGAAATAATCAGTCCAAGGGACTAGTGGACCACCAGAGCCTCAGCTTACATGACTCTGAGACCAGAAGAACCAGATGGTGCTTAGCTACCACTGCCAACCACTTGGAAAGGGATCAAAATAGGAGATCCTGGGTAAAGTGGGAGAAAAATGGAACAAAACTCAAAACCATAAGAAAAGACCAGGATTCCTGGTCAGAAAGAGACTGGTGAAAACCCTGAGACTATGTCCCCTAGTCCCTCTTTGTGCCTGGAATTGGACTCACTTCCTTGACTTCTAGCCAAACAATAGACAAGCCTACAAGGTGAACAATTACACCAGGAAAGTGTATGCCTTAGAACAATCAACTATGGGAAATCATAAGTATTTACACAGGGAGATAGCTCAAAGGGCAGGAATGCAAGGAAAGGACACAGAGAAAATATAACTGCAGGGAGAAAGTGGGAAGAAAACTGTTACATTGTGGGGATTGCAATCTATGTCAAGAAACAAAATGTGTATGAACTGTTGAATGGAAAATGAATTTGGTCAGTAAACTTTCACCCAAATCACAAGTAAAAAAAAATTAAAAAAAAAAAAAAAAAGGGAAAAGACATTTTGGAGAAGGTAATTAAAAAATGGTTGCAGCAGTATGTGACAGGGAACTGCTAGAAGTTCAAGCTGGATTTAGAAGAGGACATGGAATGAGGGACATCACTACTGATGTTGGATGGATCCTGGCTGAAAGCAAAGAATGCCAGAAAGATGTTTACCTGTGTTTTATTGACTATGCAAAGGCATTTGCCTGTATGGATCATAAAAAATTATAGATAACATTGCAAAGGAAGGGAAATCCGGAACACTTAATTGTCTTCATGAGCAATGTGTACATAGACCAAGAAACAGTTGTTTGAATAGGACAAGGAGATACTGCATGGTTTAAAATCAGGGAAGGTGAACATTAAGTTTGTATCCTGTCACCATACTTATTGAATCTGTATACTGAGCAAATAATCTGAGAAGCTGGACTATATGGAGAAGAATGCAGAATCAGGATTGGAGGAAGACTCATTAACAACCTGCGATATGCAGATAACATAACCTTGATTGCTGAAACTGAAGACTTAAAGAGCTTACTGATGAAGATCAAGGACTGCAGCCATCAGTAGGGATTACTCCTTGACATAAAGCAAACCAAAATCCTCAATTGAACCAATAAAGAATATCATGATAAATGGAGGAAAAATTGAAGTTGTCAAGGATTTTATTTTCCTCGGATCTACAATCAATGTCCATTGAAACAGCAGTCAATAAATCAAATGACGTATTGCATTTGGCAAATCTTCTACAAAAGACCTCTTCAAAGTGTTGAAGAGCAAAGATGTCTTTGAAGACCTGACATCTTTGCACCTGACCCAAGCCATTGTCTTTTCAAAGCCTCATATGCATGTGAGAGCTGGACAATGAATAAGGAAGACTGCAGAAGAATTCATATCTTTAAATTTTGGTATTGGAGATGAATATTGAATGTACCATGGACTGCTAGAAGAACAAACACATTTGTCTTGGAAGAAATACAGCAGGAATGCTCCTTTGATGGGAGAATGGCCAGTACTTTGGTCATGTTGTAAGAAGAGATCAATACCTGCAAAAGAATGTCATGCTTGGTAAAGCATAAGGTCAGTGGAAAAGGGTAAGATCCTCAATAAGATGGATTGACACAGTGGCTGCCAAGATGGCCTCCAGCATGGCAATGATTTTGGGGATGGTGCAGGACTCAGGCAGGTCCATTTTATTGTACATCATGTTGCTATGAGTCAGAACTGACTTGATGGCATCTAACAATAAAAATTGTTATCATTATTCTTTTTGATACTCAAAATAATAGATCCTTCCCAAGAACCTCTAGAAAGGAAAATAGCACTGCCAACACCTTGATATTATCCAAGTGAGACCCATTTCAGACTTCTGTCCTCCAGAACTATAAGCTAATAAATTTGTGTTGTTTTCAGCCACTGAGTTTGTGGTAATTTGTTACAGCAGCAATAGGAAGTTAATACGGCTTCCAGATATCATGTGGTACCTTTTAGTGAAAAGGTACCGCACAGCTAAGTATAGAAAGGTCTGTTTCACAAGGCTAGCACAGGGATGGTTTTGGGTAAGCCTAGATTATTTTGGCCTTTCCAGCTTCTAGAGACTGCCCAAATACCTTGGTTCATGGCCCCCTTTCATCTTCAAAGACAGCAGTGATAGGTTGAGTCTTTTTCACATTGTACTACTCTGACACTAACTCTTCTGCCTTCATCTTCCATCTCTCAAGAACCCTTGTGAGGCGATTTATGTAGGCAATCCTGGATAGAGTTGGAGAACAATGTGGAACAAAGCTCAAAATCATAAAAAAAAAAAAAAAAAAAGACCAGGTTTGCTGGTCTGGTACAGCCTGGTGGAACCCCTGAGACTATTGCCCCTAGCTGCCCTTCAAGTCTGGAATTGAGCCCACTCCTGTGGCTTCCAGCCAAATAAAAGACAGGCATATGAGCTGAACATTTACATTAGGGAGATACTCCTTGGAGAGATCAATCATGGAAAAATAGAAAGGCTGTGAGACATCTTGGGGGGCAGGAGTGCATGGGAGGGAAGGACACAGAGAAGAGGTAACTATGAGGAGGAAGTGGGAGGGAGCTGTTGCACTGTGAGAAATTGCAGTCAATGTAATGAGACAAAGTGTATGTGAGCCGCTGTATGGAAAATGAACTTGCTCTGTAATCTTTCACCCAAATCACAATAAAAATTAAAACAAAAAAAAAGAAAAAGAACTCTTGTGATTACATTACACTTACTTGGCTGATTCAGGATAATCTCCCTATTTTTTTAGGTCAGCTGATTAGTAGCTGTAAGTTCACCTACAACCTTAAGTACCCCTTGCCATACAACATGACATGACACAGGGTTTGGTTTTTTGGACGTGGACTTTTTTTTCAGGGAGGGGGCATTTTCTGGTTACCATGGAAACCAAGATCTGGCTCCAGATGTGCTCCTGGGACATGATTTTTTTTTCTTGGATCTTAAA
>NW_006921664.1:6827589-6834221 GCF_000298275.1 Orycteropus afer afer | reverse complement strand
ATATAGATTCCCCTCCGAGTGGTTGACAGTGGTAGCCAGGCACCATCTAGTTCTTCTGGTCTCATAGTTGTATAGGCTGAGGATCTCATGGTGTGTGACTTGCTTGAACTAATTGTTCCCATGCATCTTTGGTTTTCTTCATTCTTCTTTGCTCTGAACAAGGAGAAACCCATTGTTGCATCTAGATGGCCACTTACAAGCTTTCAAGATTCCAGTGGCTACTTGCCAAAGTAGGATGTGGATCAATGTTTTGTGTAGTATGTTATGCCAATTGAGCTTGATATCCCCTGAGACTATGGTCCCAAGATCACAGGTCCAACTACTCACTCCCTCTGGGTAGCTTGCTGTGACTAAGAAGTGACTACAACCTTGCCCCTTGTCAGCTCTACTATACACCTGGAAATTCTTACAGAACATACAAATACACTTGTAGAAACATTGCCCGCCAACTCTATACATGGTCATGAGCACACTCACTCCCTGCATACCTAGTATTTCAGCCTGTCCTAGTAGTTCAGCCTGTCCACCCATTTATCCATCTGTACATCAGTGTTTGCCTTCACTGACAAAGCAGTACTGTATGTGCAGAAAGGTTCATCTATATTGTTTGTACCTCCCATGCATCTCTCTATGTCTTCCTCTTCCTCAATGTCACTGTGTTGATCACTCATATTTGGTACATTGCCCTTCTCTTCACCAAAATCAGTACTTGTTTCTATCTTTCTATCAGTGTTCTCTCCCCTTCCCTCCCACCCCTGGTAACCAACAAAGAAAATTTCCTTCCATATATAAACCTTTCCTTGACTTTTTACGATAATGGACTAATACAATATTTTTCCTTCTGTGATTGATTCATTTCACTTAGCATAATGTCCTCCTAGTTCATCCATGTCATGTGGTGTTTTGCAGATTCTATGTTATTCTTTAGGGTTGCAGAGTATTCCATTGTGTGTATGTACCATAGTTTGGTTATCCATTCTTCTGTTGATGGGCATGTAGGTTGTTTCCACCTTTTGGCTATTGCAAATAGTGCTGCAATGAAGATGGATGTGCATATATCTGTTCTTGTAGGACATATATGAATTCATGGTGATGCTTCCCATTAAAATCTAGCACTTCAAGTGTTCTTCTTTACCTTTTTCAAATACATACAGATATCCCTTCCCCCATGTTGAAAAAAATTGTTCTCAACAATATTAGTGTATTTACTCATATGCTACTTCCTACATTATGTTGTCATTGTTATGTGTTGTTGAGTTGGACCCAACTCATAGTGACCCCTTCTTGGGTTTCCAGGCAGTATCACTACAGAAGTAGATTGCCCCATCTTCCTTCCGAGGAGTGGCTGGTGAGTTTGAACTGCCAGCCTTCTGCTTAGCAGTCAAGTGCCTTAGGCACTACACTACCAGAGCTCCCTATGCTACCAGAGCTCATTCATTATAGAACAATAGTTTTAGAAGTACTACACAAAGCTGCTACCCATTGTATGATTTACTAAAGCAAGTTTCTTTTAGTTTCTTAGTGCTGCTGTAACACAAATACAACAAGTGAGGGGCTTTAAGGAACCAAAATTTGTTTTCTTGCAGTTCTGGAGGCTAAACATCTGAGTCAATGCCTTCCTTGTCAGTGGCTCCAAACCAAAAACCAAACCCAAACTCGATTCTGACTCACAGTGACTCTCTTTGGGTTTTCGAGGTGGTAAATCTTTACAGAAGTAGATTGCCCAGTCTTCCTTACACAGAGTAGCTGGTGGGTTTGAACCATCAACCTTCTGGTTAGTAGTCAGCTCCTTGTCAGTGGTCCCACACATTCCTTAATTCCTTGATGCTCTTTAGTTTGCAAATGATCCTCACATGTCATCTTCCCCTTTTTATGCTTTGTCAGTTCTGGCCTTTTTATAAATCAGAACTGATATGGTTTAGGACACATTCTACACTAGTCTGTTGTAATTAATATGATAAAAGGAAAAGTCTTTTTTCCAAACAGGATCACATTTACCAAGACAGGAGTTAGGAATTCAATATATATATTTTAGGGACACATTTCAATCCATAACAAAGTCCAAGATTTCTTTGTAGTTCTTTCTGTTTCTATAATATATGTTATTTATAATAATTACTTTCCCTATGTGGTTATGTTTTTAAATTCATAAGTAGTTAAATTCTTTTTATAATAGTTCTGGGTTTTGCTATTTCACCCTAGTTAATTGAAATTTCCATTTTAATACCCAAACATTTACCTAGATCAAAAGTCAAAAGTTATCATAAATTCATTTCTTTTTCTATTCTACTATAAAATTTCTCCTTTTTTATAAAAAAAGATAGCATACTGTATATATTACATGTAACTACTGTATTTTCACACAAATAACACACATCTTCAATGTTTGTTTGCCAACAGGAGATATTTTCATAAGTGCCATTTGCCAAAATTTTTTAAAGGTTACTGTAAAAAAAAATTGGCATAGCCACATTTACAAAATACCTCCTATGGGGAGGAAGCAATTGGCATACACACACAGAAGGCACATGTTATTGGTGTAAAAATATGATACTGGGATCTCTGGTGGTGCAGTGCCTAAGGCATTTGACTGCTAACCAGAAGGCTGGCGGTTCAAATCCACCAGCCACTCCTCGGAAGAAAGGTTGGGCAATCTGCTTCCGTAGACCCCAAGGAGGGGTCGCTATGAGTCAGATCCAACTTGATGGCAGTGCGTTGAGTTGCATTACTATTATCCTACTACTATACATCAGAAGGAAGATTGGGCAATCTACTTCCGTAGAGATACCGTCTCAGAAAACCAAGGAGGGGTCGCTATGAGTTGCAACCAACTCCATGGTTGAAGTCAGTCAGTCACTACTATGCATATATTCTTTGGCACCCTGCCTTTTTTACTTACTGTATCCTGGAAGCCACACCATGCTCAGTCATATGTTGTTGTTGTTATGTGCCGTCTAGTCGGACCCAACTCACAGCGACCCCTCCTTGGGTTTCTGAGGCAGTATCACTACGGAAGTAGATTGCCCCATCTTCTTTCCAAGGAGTGGCTGGTGGGTTTGAACCGCCAGTCTTCTGGTGAGCAGTCAAGTGCCTTAGCCACTATGCTACCAGAGCTCAATCATATAGATTCTCCTTATTCTTTTCTCTGTTGTAGCTTCATAGAAATGCTGTGTGGGCATAACATAGTTTATTCAACCACTCTCCTTTCAATGAAATTAGGTATTTTGTACGTGTTGTTTTGTGTTTTTTAAAGTGTATCTTCAGGATGAATTCCTAGAGAAGGTTTGCTGGGTCAAAGACTAAATGCAAATGTAGTTTAGCTGAAAATTTAGAAATAATTTTCCGTAGGGATTTCATTATCTTTCTCTACAGTTTTTCCAACTGAGTGTCAAACAGTTGGATGATTTTCCTGCCTGCCAAATAGTTGAGAAGTGATACATCAATGTTATTTTAATTTGCATTTTTCATATAGGAAGGTTGAACATGTTTTCACTTTTTAAAGGGATATTTGTATATAATTTTTTGGTAGATTCTCTGTTTATGTAATTTACCTTTTTTTTTTTTTTAAACTGAGTTATTGCTCTTTATTTCTTCAATTTTTAAGAGTTGTGTATATATTGGAGGATTCTCTCATTCTCTGCAGCAAATACTTTTTCCCACTTTGTCATTTGTCCTTTGAATTTGTTTATTTCATTGTTTTTGGTTTTGCTTGGCTTGTGTTAGACTGAAAACTGTGTTAAAATCTATTAATGTATTTTTGTCCATTTCTCCTTGCATCTCTCATAGTTTTTATTTCATAAAAAAGATTTTATTTTCTGCATAGGAATTTATAATTGCTGTGTCATTTTTTTCTATAAATTGTTGCCCCTTTAACATAAAATATCTTTTTTTTTTTTTGCCATATTTAATGCGTTTTGGCCTGAAGTCAACCTTACCTTACCATCAGGGTCATTATCCTTGATTTCATGTTATTTGCATTTGTCTGGCATACATTTATTCATTCCTTTACTCCTAACCTTTCCAAATAATTCTATTTTCTTGGTATATCATCATATTAAGCATAGAGAAAGGTTTTAATTTTTACCAATATTACCTCTTTTAATGGTTGTTTTATGAAAATTTACATTGATTGATATGACCGTTATGCTGTATTATCTTGTAATATTTATTGTGTGTATCATGTTACATTTAGTGATTCTTGTGTAGTGCTTTTTTTTGCTCCATTACCACTGCCTTTTGGTATTTGGAAAATTGGATTTTTTTTCTATTAATTTCTTTATTACTACTAATTTACATGTGTCCCTGGGTGGCACACATGATTAAGTGCTCAACTTTAGAATCTACCCAGTGGTGCCTTCAAAGGCAGGCATGGTGATCTGTTTCCAAAAATTCACAGACTTGAAAATCCTATGGAAAAGTTCTAGTTTGCTATTACAGTGCCAACTTATTTTGATATAAAATTCTTTATTCTCACTTTCTTTCCTTGAGTTTCTTGAAAATACTGTTCTATGGCTGTCATGCCTTGTATATTCACATTACAATGTCTTTTTATAACCTGGATGCCTTCATTGTAAGTGACCTCACATTTTGCCTACAGGAATATTTTATTGTTGTTTTAATTTTTTAATTATTATTATTATTGTTATTGTTATTTGGGTGAAATTTTACAAAGCAGATTCATTTTACATTTAACAGTTCACACACATTTTGCTGTGTGATGCTGATTACAATCCCCACCGTGTAACAACTCTCCTCCTACTTTGTCCCTGTGGCCATCCTTTCCCTGTGTCCTTCCTGCCTGTGCATTCCTGACTCCCTAGGTTTTCCCCTGTGCAAATGCTACTCTTCTGATCTCCCAGGGTTGATTATTCTAAGGAGTGCATCTCCCTGGTGTAGTTGTTCAGCTCATAGGCCTTTCTTATTACATCATAGGCTGAAAGTTAGCCACAGAATTGAGTCCAGTTCCAAGCTCAAAGGGTGACTAGGGGCCATAATTTCAGAGGTTTCACCAGCCTCTGTCTACCCAGTAATCCTGGTCTTTTTTTTTTTTTTATGTGTTTGAATTTTATTCTACATTTTTTCTCCCACTCGATCCAAGATCTCTAATTTTGATGCCTTTCTGAGTGGTTGGCATTGGTAGCCAGACACCATCTAGTTGTTCTGGTCTCATGGTCATATAGGCTGAGGTTCCATGGCCCATCAAGCCTTTGAACTATTTCTTTCCATGCATCTTTGATTTTCTTTACTCTTCCTTACTCCAGACAAAGAGAGACCAATAGTTGTATCTTAGATGGCTGCTCACAGGTTTTTAAGACTCTAGTCATTACTCACCAAAATAGGATGTAGAACAATGTTCTTGCGAACCATATTGTGCCAATTGAGCTTGATGTCCCCTGTGACTGTGGTCCTGAGCCCACAGTCCAGCGACTCACTACCTCAAGGTGGTTAGTTATGGCTAAGAAGTTATTCTAACATTGTCCCCTGTTACTTTTATACTGCATGTGGACATTTTTACAGCACATAAAAATACACATGTAGGAATATCATCTGCCCAACCTATGGATGGCTGTAGGTATATACAGGAATATCTTTTGACTTCACTTTTTCTATTCTAATAATCTTATTATGATGTATCTTGAAGTTGGCCATTCCAGGTCAATTTCTCCATGTACATGATGAGATATTCAACATATAGAGTCAGATTCTTTTTTAACATAAATTATATTTGTTATAGTTTCAAATATTTCTTCAGTTCCTTTGGTTTTTCCTTTTTTCCAGGGAATCCAATTATATTTATTTTTGATCTTCTTTGCCTATCTTTTATATCTAGTTATTTCTTTCTGATCTTATTTACTTCTAATTTCATTTTGTTACTGTTTTTTTTTCATTGTTTTCATTTCTCTCTTCAATCCCAATGATTGTATTTTCCATTGAATCTACTCTCTATATTACATCTTATAATTATATTTTCATTTTGAGATGTTTTTGTCTTTTTAAAAGTTAATTGTCAGAGTTCTACCAAGTCTTTCACATGGTGATATTATTTTTGTACTTTTCTGTCTTTTAATATTTTAAAGACATTTAAAAAATATCACCAAATGCTTCTTCATAGATATTTATTTTAGATCTGAAATTTATTTCAGATTATAGTTTTTTTATTCTGAGAATTTTCATCACTGAAATATATGATTCTTATTTTCCGTTTTATCTTGATACTAACATCTGTGGATGTTGCTTGCATTATTATGTTCAATTTGAAATGTCTTATTTTTTTCTGTACAAGCAATAGTAGGCAGATATTATGAGTCTGGGGGCTTACTAGGTTTCTCAGTTCAGGGACACATTTCCTTTTGATATAATAAGACATAGTTCTGTTGTATTTTTAAATACATAGTCCCCCTTTTTGGGTGAGAGAAGTTGATGTATTAACTGAATTCATGATTGTTTTCTTATGGACCCTTAATTTTCACTGCATTGTTCCTTCTTTTCTCATGACCACCAAATTTGCAAAGTACTAAACCCAGTTCCCAATCAGTGCCTTTTATACCAGAAGAGGTGCCTTCCAGAGAGCTCAACTTCTGGTCTGTATTCTTTCCCCTTTTTAAAATTTTCGAGGCGGGGCAAGATGGCGG
>NW_006921664.1:6797775-6803830 GCF_000298275.1 Orycteropus afer afer | reverse complement strand
AAAATGGCGGCATCCTCCAGACTGGCAAAAGTCCACAGCTCAGCCCACCTTTCTCTTCACCTTCTCCGTTTGTTCCCCAGCCACCGGGCAGTCTTTCTTGCAGTCCCTGGTTAGCAGGGTGATTTTTGGGTTAATTCTTAGGTCCTACCACCACTCAGGAATCTCCAAGCCGTGTTGTCTGTGCCGTCAGGGTCACTCAGTCCGCTGCCAGACCGCAGCTCCGTGTGTCTCCTTTTTTGGTATTTTCACACAAATTCTTCTGCTAGTTGGGATTTAGTCTACTTTTGTATCCTTCCCTTCAAGGCTCAGGGGTCCAGGATTATCTTCTGTGTCTGTGTTAATTGGTTTCCCTTTTCTTTGTTGAAGAGCGTTTGTGTAGTCCTTGTGCCTAGTTCGCCATCTTGCCGGAACTCTACTTATGGTTTTGTGACCTAGGGGAAGTTACTTAATTTCTTAATAAAATAAATTTGGGATAATCATAGCTACCTGATATATATATATATATATATATATATATATATATATATATATGATTAAAGCTGATAATGACAGCTTGCAGAGAGACATAAAATGAGCACTAGGTACTCTTTGAATGTTTACACTTTTCCCATGTGTCTACATGGAAATTCTCATTAGATTTCCTTCCTTCTGGTGCTTTGGTGTGCTATCATGTTATTTCATTTTTTTGAATGCTTTAATTCATATATAGAGGTCTGTTTGTGTATATATACATACATATATACATACACACACACACACACACACATTTATCTATCTATCTATTTATTTAGAAGTGAGAATGGCCAGTCTATGTCTCATGTGCTTTGGTCTTGTTGTCACAAATGGCAAGTCCCTGGAGAAGGATATCATGCTTGGTAAAGTAGAAAGTTGGTGATAAAGGGGAAGAACCTCAATGAGATGGATTGACCCAGTGACTGCAACAACAGGCAGAAGCATAGCAAAGATTGTGAGGATGGCGCAGGAGTGGGACACATTTTGTTCTGTGGTACATAGGGTTGCTGAGTCAGAGCCAGCTTGCTGACAACACTTCCCTTTTGTGAATGGTGACTGGTTCAAAATAATCTTTTTTGCATAGACTCCCTTTCACTTTGATCTCCCAACATCTTAATCAATGGTTGAGTGAAAGCCATTTTCTTATTTTGAAGCTATTCTTTCTGAGATTTTAGACTTTACTTCCAGTTTGGGATGGTTGACAGTTTTCATCCTGAGATTTCATTTCATTTCTGGTTTAATTTCACTTTTTTCTTTGATCCAATGCCTTTTCTTTACGAGATCTCATTTTCATTTTTCCCAAAGCACATCCTCAGTAATACTTTTCAGAAAAGATGTTTAAAAACTAAAGCCAGCTTTTTGCTGGCCATAGATATTAAGGTTCAAAAATCCTTCAACTAACCTAGAAATACTATTTTATTTCAGCTACCATTCTCATTAGGACCTACTTTCTAATTCCTGTTCATTTGTAAGTAAGCACTACCACTCTCCCCAGTTTCTGAAGATTTTAAAATCTTCATTCTTATTATTCTAAGGTGTGTGTAAATGAGATTTCAGTTTAAAGACCAGCATCTTTCTTTAACTTTATTACTTTATTACTCCTCTCTTTTCCTTCCTTCATCTCCTCCTCCCTTTTCCACTTCTTGATCATTCCTCTAGTTTTTTTTTTTTTTAAATTCTGAACTCCTACTAGACAGCTGTTGAACCTCTGATTTTATCCCTACTATTTCCTCATTATTATTTTATATTTTCCATTTCTGACTTTTTATTCCAGTTTCAAGTTACTTACTTTGAGTTTATTGTTTAGAGCTTAAATTAAGCCATTTGTATTTTTTTTTTTTTTGGTGGTAGATTGAAGCAGAGGGATCATATTTTTATTTCCATAAACTCTTTTTTATTCCTTGATGCTCATTTAAAAAAAACATATTTTTCTATTTTAAAGATTCTTTATCTTTTAAATTCTTTGAAGATATTAAGTATATTTTTGGAAAAATTTTTCTTACCTCTGAATAATAAAGGTTTCTCTCCTAAATTCAGCTGCTCTTTTTGACTATCTTTTCACTTTGTGCTATTTAGTTTTTCTCAAATACCTGGTAATCTTGATTATCCATTCATAGGTCTGAAGAAAGATTTTCCTCTGCATTTGTTTTGATATATGTACATATATATATTTCGGTAACACACATCTCTTCTTAATTCCCAAGATCCAGTTCAGTGTATATGGGCAGGGCTTATCAAGCAGTTGTTGCAAATGGGAGCTATTTTGACTGGTAGAGGACATTCAGCAATACCTAGAGACAATTTTGGTTGTCAGCAGTAAGGAGTACTACTGACATCCAGTAGACAGATGGCAAGGATGCTGCTCAATATACTAATGCACAAAAGAGATCCTCCACAACAAAGTATTTTCTGTCCCCAAATGTCAATTGTGCTGAGGATTAGAAATGTTGCTTTATGGTTATGAGCATGAAGAGCAAGTGAGCTGAACATTCTCTTCAGTGTGAAATATGGAGTGTCTTTCTTTAGGGCGACAAATATAGAGTTCTAGCTTTTGCAGACCCAGAGACTCAGAAAACCAAAAGATTAGAATTCATTGTCTCTGGGGACCAGTTTTGCTCAGGAAAGAAAAAAGGTATTTCATGTGATTTTACAGGCATGCCTAAGTTTTATTATCAAAACAAGATTAGTAAAAGAATATAAGAAATAGTTAGGATGATAAGCTAAGCTGGAGGAATAAAGAGTTTAGCTGAGTGGTGAGGGATGGTATAAAGGGTTAACACACTTGGCTGCTAACTGAAAGGTTGGATGTTAAAGTACACCCAGAGGCACCCAGAAAGAAAGTCCTCGTGATGTACTTCTGAAAAACCAGCCATTGAAAACCAATGGGGTAGAGTTCTACTCTTACACACATGGAGTCACAATGAGTCAGAGCCAACTTGACGGCAGCTGGTTTAGATGAATGGCATAAAGAAAACTTGGAGGCTAAACTAGATAGATATAAAAGACAGATGCTCTTAGGAACTAAAAAATATCTCATGGAGGAAGAAAATCAAGATTCCAAAGAGCAACTCAGATTGATTCCTACAGAAGGATAAAAGATACAGAAAAAAAATTGCATGGAATTTGCTTTAAACAGAAGATTAATGTGAGAAGGGCCCCTTGAAAATTAGAAACAATATATGAAGTTGTTACTAATGAGAAGAAAAGGTCAGGAAGATCAGCACTGAACACTCCAGTAACTGGAACTGGAGATATTTTTATGGATACTGAGGATGTGGAAATTGCCTATATCCCAAAGCAATATACCCAAGAAAGCTTTGGAAATAATGACTCAAGGGGCTGGCACAAGAAGGGCAAAGTATAGTAAAAGGCAAGAAAATAATAATTTATCCAGTTCTGGGATAAGCATTTGGCCTAATTGGAGAATACTTTTTAAGAATATTTTCTAATTGAGGGAAGTGAAAAAGAGAAAGATTTGTCTGAATACTGTTGGCTTTCAACAGACCAAGACTTCCTTGGGAGTCTCTGAGTGGTGCAAAAGGTTAACAGAATGGCTGGTAACCAAAGTGTTGGTGGTTCAATTCCAGCCAGAGGCACCTCAAAAGAAAAGATTGACAATCTACTTCCGAAAAATCAGTCACTGAAAACCCTATGGAGCATAGTTCTACTCTGATGCGCAAGGAGTCATCATGAATCAGAGTCAACATCGGAGTAACTGGTTAGACTTCCTTGAGTCCGACCATCTCTTTCATCTTGGAGGATAAAAACATGTTAGAGAACTATTGTGTCAGTCAAATAGAAAAGGTAGTATACAAAGAGAATACAAAAATAGTACTAGCCATACACATATTAGAAGGGGGAAAAACCCCAAATTCACTTTTCAAGTAAAGCTCAGTCTAAAAAGTATTGGGCAAACTGATATTGATGTATAGTACTCCCTCATAGAAAAAAAGTGTAACAGAAATAAATGTTATTTAATTGCTGTAACATTAAAAATGGAGTTGCATGTGACAGAGATATTGATCTACACTAGGACTGTTGCAGCCTATACCGATCGCATTAAAACACCAATTGCAGCTTCAGTTTACAAATCTACTGTGGTGACTGACAGCTACAGGAAATGTGGGACAACAGCAAAATTATGATAGAAAGCAGATTTTATGGATCTAAGGAAATCCAGAGCATGGTAAGGAGTGCCAGTAGATAGAGATTACATCAAGGACTAGAAACACAGAAATGACAATGGGACAGGCATTTATGGGGAAATAGAAAAGAAAGACATCTGATTTGTGCAAGAAAGCAAGAATATCTCAGCTTCTGCTCTCTAGCAGAGAAGTGTAGATGGATTCCCTCCTTCTCCCAGAGATGTGGTAAACACAATTCCACAAATAAACCTTTGACTGTCTGTGAACTCCTGGACATTTGGCATTGAATGGTTTCTATGTGAGGCCGAAAGATTATTCTCCTTTTCCCAGACAATCCTGATGCTCTTTGGCAGAATAAATGTGGCCAGGAATATAGTCACATAATGTGTTAGACTGGGTTCTCTAGAGAAACAGAAACCAGTAAAGCTTATATATATGTATATATATAGAGAAATTTATCTTAGGAAAATGGCTCACACACTTATAGAAGCTGGCAAGTCCAAAGTTCCTGAATCAAAGCTGGAGGCTTTTCCTGGCTCTTGCAAACACAGGGGCTGAGGAGCTCAAGGCTGGCAGGCAGTACACTGGTTGTTGACTCCAACAAATGACAAATCCAAGATCTCCAGGCTGAATGGTGGACTGTTCACTCACGGACAGTTGTAGGCAGCACAACAGTATCCCAATCCACAGAAGAATGTCTCTTCCCAGGATATACTGGAAGCAGGCCACACCCTTAGGGAAGCTCCTTTTCAACAGATTGGCCACTCAGAACATAGTCATCTGATCCCATCATGGGAACAACCACACCACAACAGCTCAAACCACACAGAATTGTGGTCCAGCCAAGTTGACACACAGCTCCAACTATCACACATAGGATCAGGACTGTGCTATTAGTATGCTTTTCTAACCTAAGAGGGACAGTCATATTACTCGTTTAAAATTCTATGCCATAAATTTAAAGGTTATGCTATAATTCAAGAAAGGAAAAATTTTGTGGATTTTTGTAGGTGTCACTTTTCTCTCATTCCTCAAGTTTCCATATCTAGTGATTTCTGTTAGTGTACCATTCTGGTTTCTCTATATACACTTCAATCCTATCTCAATGGTGAATTTTCTAGAAAAGTGATCTAAGCCATTTCTCTCTCAGTACTTACTAGCTGTAAGAGGCATATATTTTCATCTCTTCTCTGCCATATAGAAAAGGACCTGACCTCCATGGCCTGACCTACACCAATAGCTATGTAGGAATGTCTAATTCAGGAATTGAATAATAGCAAATCCATTGAGCCATAGATCTAAATCCATGGCCTTCAGTTAGCTCTCAGGAATAAACATATTTTACTCTATGTCTATGATCTAGCGGGCTCCTGAACCTGTCTCTCATTCAACTATGAACTCAGAAGGAATGGGGAAATATTGTTTATTGGATTCCCTAAAGCCAATCAGGGGACAGTGGTAGAATTTTTGCCTTCCATCTAGGAGACCCAAGTTGTATTCTCAGTCAGTTCACATCATGCACACCCACCCTCCACCTGTCAGTGAAGGCGAGTGTGTTGCTATGATGCTGGAGGTTTCAGCACAGCTTCCAGACTAACACAGAGTAAGAAGAAAGGCCTGGTGATCTACTTCCAAAAAACAATCAATGGAAATGCCTATGAATTAGAGGTTGATCCTAGGTGGCAGACCAGGCATATGTACCACCCAGATTCTCTACAAAAAGACCCAAGAAACAAATGAGACAAGGACTCCAAGCTTCAAAGGAAAGGATAAAGAAGTAGATCAAATACTGATTACAAGAAGAGACAACAAAAATAGCAAAACAGATACATACAAAGAGATAAATTACCAAGTGGACCAGCACAGTGAAATAATTTTGAATTCTTTTTTTTTTTTTT
>NW_006921664.1:6783401-6794805 GCF_000298275.1 Orycteropus afer afer | reverse complement strand
GATGTGTTTTGGGTCTGTATCCTGGTCCCTTGTTTTTCCTGCTTTATCTTACTTCTTTGTGTGGACTGTGATGCTCTGTTGTCTCCGAGGCATTGGGGCGTTTTTGTGTTTATATTTAATTGGTGATTATATGTTGGAGTGACTTTCCCACAATTTTCATTTTCTTTGTATGTTATCTATGCAGGCAGGGTACTGTGTTGTGCTCCTCTATTCACTAGTTGACAGCACTTATACACTCATCACCTGTCTCCTTTCCTGTGTCAGCCTCTCGTATGTCTTTGCTGACCCTGGCAAACAGAACCTATTCTTAGGTCCCTGGAATCTGAATGAGAATGCTACCACTTTAAAATCCAAAATGGTTGCCACTTGTAAACATTCAAAATGGCTGCGCCCTGGATCACTTTAAATATCCAAAATGGCTGCCACTTGTAAACAATCAAAATAGCTGTGCCCTCTGGACAGCAGAAAGTCCACAGCTCAGGTTGTTTCCCTCCTTGCTGTTTCCCTTCCTAGTCATAGGCCACCAGTGCAGTCATCCCTGCAGTCCTTGGTGACTGGGATTGATCTTTAGGTCAATTTTCGGGTCCCAGCACCACTTGGAAATATTCAGGCTGCTGGTCTCGTCAGAGTAGCTGACAGTCCGCAGCTCTGACCATCTCTGTACTCACTGTTTTCGTTCAGGTTTTTCCAGTAGCTGGTGCCTAATCCACTTCTGTATAGTTCCTTTCAAAGCGCAGGGTTTCAGGATTAACTTCTGTATCTCTGTCACTTGGTTTTTCTTTTCTTTGTTGAAGAGGGTCTATGTAGCTTGTCTGCCTATTCCTTCATCTTACTGGAAGTCCATTTTTTTTTTTTTTTTTGCACTCTTTTTCACTTCTAATAATAGGAGACCATTAGCTGCATCTTAGATGGCTGCTTGAAATCTTTGAAGACCCCAGTTGCTACTCAGCAATACAGGATGAGGAACAAGGCTTTTATGTATTTTGTTGTGCCAATTGAGTCTGGTGTCTCCCAGTACTATGGTCCTGAGACGGTAGGTCCACTGGATCTCCCGCCGACACTGGGTGTCTGTGAGGGATTACTCTGTGTCTGTCTTCTACTGTTTCTGTAAGGATTGCAGGTATTTTGTATCACTGGTGTCTGTACATGATTACCCTCCACTGAGTCTATCCTTGGTGTAGAGTATCCTCCTGTTCACTGACCCCCATCTTATCCTCTCAGGTGTTTATGTGTTTCTCTGTAACCTGGTGTTTGGTGTTAATGGTAATTCAATATTGTGGGCACACTGGTTGGTATTAGCATCTGTTGTCTATCTATGTGCACAATTCAGTGCCCTCCCTTTTCCTAATGTTATCATGGTGGTCACAGACTCTTTCCATACATCCCTCCCCCTACCCACACCAATGTGTGGGCCCCCACTACCCCAAAATTAATACCTCCCTTTCTCACACCAGTAGCCTACAAAGTGAGTTCCCTTTCCCAAGCAAACCCTTCTTTGTCCTTTTACAGTAATGGGCTCATACAGTACTTGTCCTTCTGTGATTGACTTATTTCACTCAGTGTAATGTCCTCCAGGCTAATCCACATTGTGAGATAATTTGCATATCCCCCAATGTTCTTTAATGTAGCATAGTATTTCATTGTGTACATGTACCATAATTTGGTTATCCACTCATCCACTGATGGGCATTTAAGTTGTTTCCACCTCTTTGCTATAGTGAATTGTGCTGCAATGAACATAGGTGTGCATATGTCTTTGTGTGCTGTCTCTCACCTCTTTAGGATACATTCCTCATAATGGAATTGCTGGGTCAAATGGTATTTCTATTTTCATTTTTTTATGGAAATGCTGTACCATCTGCCACAATGGTTGTACCATTTTTCAATCCCACCAGCAGTGCACAAGAGTTCAGATCTCTCTGCAACCTCGTCAGCATTTGTTATTTTCTGTCCTGTTGAACTTTGCTTTTATTGCTGGAGTGAGACAATATCTCATTGTTGTTTTAATTTGCATCTCTCTAATGACTAATGATTGTGAGCAATTTCTCACGTTTGTTGGCCGCCAGTATATAGTCTTTGGTGAAGTGTCTGCTCAACTCTTTTGCCCATTTATGAATTGGGTTGTTTGTCTTTTTGATGTTGAGGTGTTGAACTTTTCTATAGGTTTTGGAGATAAGTCCTTTATCAGATATGTCATAGGCAAATATTTTCTCTCAATCTGTAGGTTCGCTTTTTACCCTTTTGATGAAGTCTTTTGATGCGCATAAGAATTTAGTTTTTAGAAGGTCCCAGTCATCTAGTTTCTTCTACCTCTCATGAATTCTGGGTTATGCTTGATAGGCTATTTATGTCATAAATTAGGGCCCCCAGATTTGCCCCTATTTTATCTTTGATCAACTTTATAGTTTTGGGTTTTACATTTAAGTCTTTGATCCAGCTTGAGTTTGTTTTTGCGTATGGGGTGAGGTATGGATCTTGTTTCATTTTTCTGCAAGTGGATACCAGTTTTGCCAGGACCATTTATTAAAAAGGCTGTCTCTTCTCCATTTAGTGGGTTTTGGACCTGTGTCAAAGATCAGCTGTCCATAGATGGATGGGTCTATTTATGGATTTTGATTCTGTTCCATTGGTCTATCTGTCTATCATTTTACCAATATCATGCGGTTTTGACTATTGTGGTGTATAGTAGGTTTTAAAACCTGGGAATGTGAGATCACCCACTTTGTTCTTCTTCTTGAGAAGTGCTCTGCTTATCTGAGGTCTCTTTCCTTTCCATATGAAGTTAATAATTGGTTTTTCCATGTCCTTAAAAAATTTTATTGGTATCTGGGTTGGGATTGCATTAAATGTGTAGATTACTTTAGGTAGTGTTGACATTTTCACAATATTCAGTCTACCTATCCATGAACAAGGTAAGTTCTTCCATTTATGTAGTGCCCTTGTCTCTTGTAGTAGTTTTCTAGTTTTCTTTGTATAGGTGTTTTGTGTCTCTGGTAAGGTTTATTCCTAGATATTTTATCTTTTTAGTAGCTATTGTAAATGACATTGTTTTCCTTATTTCTTCAGAGGACTCTTTGTTGCTGTAGAGGAATCCAACTTATTTTTGTATGTTGACCTTGTATCCTGCCACTTTGCTGAACCTCTCTATTAGTTCCAGTAATTTTTTTGTTAAGTCTCTTGTGTTTTCTATGTACAGGATCATATCATCCACAAATAGAGATAGTTTTAATTCCTCTTTGTTAATTTCTATGCCTTTTATTTCTCTTCCTTGCCTTATTGCCCTAGCCAGGACTTCCAATACAATGTTAAGTAGAAGTGGTGATACAGTGCATCCCTGTCTAGTTCCCATCCATAAGGGGAATGCCTTGAGTCTTTCTCCATTAATAATGATGCTGGACATTGGCTTTGCATATATGCCTTTTATTATGTTGAGGAATTTCCTTTCTACCCCTATTTTGCTGAGAGTTCTGAACAGGAACTGGTGTTGGATTTTTTCAAATGCATTTTCTGTATCTATTGATATAATCATATGGTTCTTTTCTTTTGTTTTTTTTTTTTTTATGTGGTAGATTTCATTGATCATTTTCCTGATGTTGAACCACCCTTGCATACCTGGTCTGAATCCCACTTGGTCAGGATGTATTATTTTTTTGATATGTTGTTGGATTCTGTTGGCTAGTATTTTGTTGAAGATTTTTGCATCTATGTTCATGAGGGATATTGATCTGTGGTTTTCCTTTTTAGTGGTGTCCTTCCCCAGTTTTGATATTAGTGTTATGCTTGCTTCATAAAATGAGTTTAGGAGTGTTCCATCTTTTTCTATGTTCTGGAATAGCTTGAGTAGTAAAGGTGTCAACTCTTCTCTGAATATTTGGTAAAATTCTCTAGTGAAGCCATCAGGGCCAGGACTTTTCTTTGTGTGGAGTTTTTTTTTATGACCTGTTCAATTTCTTTTTTTGTTATAGGTCTGTTCAAGAATTCTTTCTCTGAGTGGGATAGTTTAGGTAGGTCTTGTGATTTCTAGAAACTTGTCCATCTCTTCTAGGTTCTCAAATCTGTTGGAGTACAGTTTTTCATAATAATCTGTCAATATCTTTTTTATTTCATTTGGTTCTGTTGTGATGACTCCCTTTTCATTTACTATTCTTGTAATTTGCATCTTCTCTTTCTATTCTTTTGTTAGATTTTTCAATGGTTTATTGATTTTGTTAATCTTTTAGAAGAATCAGCTTTTTGTTTTGTTGATTTTATCTGGTTTTCTGTTTCATTTGTTTCTGCTTTGATCTTTATTACTTCCTTACTTCTAGGTACTGTAGGCTTCTTTTGTGGTTCTTTTTCTAGTTGTTGAAGTTGAGTTAGAGTGTTGATTTTGTTTCTTTCCTCTTTTTTGATGTATGCATTTATTGCTATATCCTGACCTGAGTACTGCTTTTGCTGTATCCCGTATGTTTTGGTATGATGTATCTTCATTCTCTTTTGTTTCTAGGAACTTTTTAAATTCATTTTTTTATTTGCTCTGTTACCCAGTAGTTTTTGAGCAGTGAATTGTTCAGCTTCCACTTTTGATGATTTTTCCTTGGTCTTCCTATTATTAATTTCTAATTTTACAGTATTGTCATCTGAGAAGATGCTTTGTAGTATTTCAATTTATTGAGGCTTGTTTTATGTCCTAACATATGATCTATTCTGGAGAAAGATCCATGTGCACTGGAGAAGAATGTGAATTTTGCTTTTATTGGGTGGAATGTTCTGTATATGTCTATGAGGTTGAGTTGGTTGATTGTATTGTTGAGTTCTTCTGTATCTTTGTTGAGTTTTTTCTAGTTGATCATCCCACCTAGAAAGTGGTGTGTTAAAATCTCCTTCTACTATTGTAGAGTTGTCTACTGTCCCTTTTAATTCAATTAATATTTTCTTCACGTATTGTGGAGCACTTTCATTGGGTGCATAAGTATTTATTATTGTAATGTCTTCTTTGTCAATTGACCCTTTCAGAATCATATAGTGTTTTTCTTTGTCTCTTATGATGTTTTTCACCTTAAAGTCTATTTTATCAGAAATTAATATTGCCACTCCTGCTCTTCTTTAGTTTTCATTCGCTTGGTATATTTTTTCCACCCACCCTTTAACTCTAAATTTGTTTTTATCTTTGTGTCTAAGGTGGGTCTCTTGTAGGCAGCATATTGGTGGGTCTTCTTTTCTTATCTAGTCTGCCACTCTCTTTCTCTTGATTGGTGTATTTAGTCCATTCACAATGAGTTCAATTAGTGATAGGTATGAATTGATTGCTGCCATTCTTTTTGTTTGTTTATTTGTTTCCTGTTGTTGGTGTTTCCTTGGTCCAAATACTTCTCTGTGCTGAGTTTGATTTGTGGTCAAGTTCTTCCTCTCTTTTTTTTTTCTCTAGTATTGGTTTTGTGCTTATTAATCCCATATATTTTCCTTCCTTCTGAATTTGCTTAGAGGGATTGTTAATTTTCTCTGTGGTTACCTTGGAGTGAATTCTTGTCTATACATTTTTAGAACAGTATGTTCTATGAAGACATTGTCCTCTCCATTTGGAAGTTTGTACCTAGAAGTTTTATTCCCTCTATTATGTTAGTTGCTTTTGTCGTGTGCACATTGGCTTCCTTGATTTTTAGTGTACAATGTTTTATGGCTTATTTTGAGTTTCCATTTCTGATTTGGTTTTAGTGTTGATGTCACATATCCTGATCTTGTTGCTTCTGTTGTGGTTCTCTATTGGAAGGACTTCCTTAAGCATCTCTTGTAAGCTTGGTTTGGTTTTCACAAAATCCCTTAATTTCTGTTTGTCTGTGAATAGCTTGATTTCATGCTCATATTTGATGGACAATTTGGCTGGATATACGATTCTTGGTTGGAAGTTCTTTTACTTCAGTGTTTTATATATGCTGTTCCATTGCCTTCTTGCTTGCATGGTTTCTGCTAAATAATTGGAGCTCAGACTAACTATTTGATTATTATAAACAATATTTCTTTTGTCCTGGGCAGCTCACAAAATTCTTTCTTTGTCTTTGGTTTTGGAGAGTTTGATTATGATGTGTCTTGGTGTTTTTCTCTTGGGACCTATCCATTATGAGATTCTATGAACTTCTTGGACAAATATCTTTTCTTCCTTCATGATATGGGTGAAGGTTTCTGTTGGTAGGTCTTCCACAATTTTCCTTGGTGTTTTTTTCTTTTCTTTTTTTTTCTTTGCTTCTTCTTGTTCTGGAATTTCAATGAGGTGTATGTTGTTTCTTTTCATGTTGTCCCATATAACCCTTAGGTTCTCTTCATTTCTCTTAAATCTTTGTTCTGATTTTTCTTCATACAGGCTGGTGTCCAGGGATTTGTCTTCAGGCTAGGAAATGCATTCTTCAGCCAGTTCTATCCTACTCTTTGTGCTTCCACTGTGTTGTGTAATTCTGTAATTTTGTATTCATCTTCCAGATTTCTAACTGTCATTTTTGTATGAGTTCTGATTGTGCATTAATCTTGTTATTCTCTTCTTGAATGGTTTTCCTGAGTTCTTCCAGGGTACTCTCTGTGTTCTCCTTGCTTCTGTTTGGGGTTTTCTTAAGCTTTTGTAGAGCTCTATAAACATGCCTTCTAAATTTCTTCTCAGATAATTCTGTTGCCTCTTCTTCCTGCATGTTTAATGAGACCTTTGTTTGGAGTTTTACTTCTAATGCCTTGTCCTGTTTTTTTTTTTTTTTCTGATTTGAAGTTTCCTATTGTTTCCTAGACATTTTGAGGTTGTCTTTAGTTGTTGGTTATGTATTGATTTGTTTTGTCTTGTTTTTTTGTAATTTGAATTCCTGCAAGCAGTATTCTGATTAGGGCAGGATCCAGATAACTGGTTCTGCTTGCCCAGGACTGCACTGGCACCCACATCAGTGACCGATGACCAGAGAAGTGTGATCTCCTCTTTTACCATGTGACCAACCTCTCAGTGACCCGAGGCATGAATCCTCCCAGTCCCACTTACCTGGTAGCTAGTCAAATACTCCCACCTCACTGCCAGTGCTGTGTTGCTTTTTTTCTTTCCATTTCTTTTTTTTCTTTATCCTTAATTCTTCCATCCCCCCCCCCACTTTTTTCTTGATCTCCTGAAGCAGAAAACCTGTCTCCTCTATCCCTTCCACATTAAGTAGTGTTCACCCTGCCCCTCTGCAGTTAGCAGTAATTGCTCCAGTGGAGCAAGTGCTGCATTTCTGGAGTAGCCATGTTTTTCAGCTAGCATTTGGATCAGTACTGTACAATTAAAATCTTTTTTTTTTCTATTTTCTTTCCTCCTAGTTCTTCCCTCCCCACTCCTCACTTTTTAAAAAATGTTCATTTTATTCTTCTTCTCCTGTTCCCTTTTTCCCCATTAGTCAAGAGGAAGCCACCTATCCAGCCATAACCACCACACATGCCGCCTCACCCACTGGGTAAGTGCCACTACACAGCACAATTGAATCAAGGACAAATGGTTGCCAGCATCCACTTACACTGTCTCCATCTGCTCTACACAACCATCAATAGGAGACTTGTGCCCACACTCAAACCTGCAAGCAAATTCACCTAGAGACAGATGGTGAGGGGAGACAGATGGTAGCACATCTGCCCTTTTGATGAACATATATTTTTAAAGAAATAATGAAGGTGAAGCAAACCAACATACAATAACAAATTAATACAATAACTCCACAATGTATTAAGGACAACAGATATCTTCAAAGAGTACACATACACAAATAGGACAGGTTGGATCAAGCTAGTGATCAAAATACTGGATCAAGAAATCTTCTGGAGGAAGAAAGGGTATTTGAACTACCTGAAAAAAAAAGTTGAAAATAATTGTACTTAGGACCCTTCTACAGAGTAATAAAGACATAAAGGAAAACAAAGACCACAGCAAGGAAATTATAGACAAAATCAAGGAAAACACAGAAGAAACACAAAAAGGATTCAGGAAAATAACACAAGGACAAATTAACAAAATACATGGAAACTTAGAAACCATACAAGAACAACAAATAGAAATCTAGAAGATTAATGGTAAAAATTTCAGAAATAGATAACACATTGAAAGGGCAAAGAAGTAGAAATTAATCAATAGAAGATAGAACTAGCAAAATTAAGACAAATCTCTTAATACTAATCTCTTAGATGAAAAATCAGGAAAAAAAAGAGAAGAAAATCTAAAAACAATTCAAGACACCAACAAGTGGAATACCTTATGTATGATCAAAATTCCAGAACAAGAAGGACAAAACAAGAATACTGAGAAAATTGTCAAAGAGTTGTCACAAGAAAACTTCCCTAATATGAAGAATGAGAAGAAAGGCATTAAAAAAACTCATTCACTGAAACTCACTGCTGCCGAGTTTATTTGACTCATAGTGATCCCTCCTGGGGTTTCTGAAGCGGTATCTCTATGGAAGTAGATTTCCCAATCTTCCTTCCAAGGACTGGCTGGTGGGTTTGAACCACCAGCCTTCTTGTTAGCAGTCAAATGCCTTAGGCACTATTGAATGACCCCACAAACAGGATAGATGCCAAAAGAAAATCACCAAGGCATGCCATAATCAAAATTTCCAAAACCAAAGACACAATAAATCTGAAAGCAATTTAAGAAAAATGAAAAATTACCTTTTAAAGGAGAACCAGTAAGACTAAGCTCTGGCTTCTTGGCAGAAACCATGGAGATAATGTACAAGAAGGCAATAAGATGACATGTATAAAATCCTGAAAGAAAAAATTGCCAACCAAGAATTATATATCCAGTGAAATTGTCCCCCAAATATGATTGTATAATTAGGACATTTCCAGAAGAACAGAAAGTAAGGGAATTTGTAAAAACCAGACCAACCTTACAAAAATACTAAAAAGAGTCCTTTGGACAGAAAACCAATAGTGGAAGACAATAACATGAGATTAAGTATAAACATAGCAATAGCACCTGTACTAGTTATAGAAGTATCAAGAATAAAATAAACCTACTAGACTTAAAACAGGGAAACAGAGATGTTGATTTGTAAATGAAGACAACTACAAAGTAGAAAGAAGAAATAAATGGTGTAGTTACAGAACTTCTAGTGGAGAGGAAGTCAAGATAATACCAAGATAAAATGAGCTGTTTCAAACTTGGGAACATAATAAGTTACAGGGTAACCTTGTTTTAACCAAAACTTCTAGTGCTGCTCTAACAGAAAATGCAAAAAAATAGGTGACTCTAGCAAACAAGAATTTATTCTCTTACTGTTTCAGAGGCTAGAAGTCTGAGTTCAAAGTGCTAGGCTCTATGGGCTGGGTGAAAGCCCCTTGACCTTGGGCTTCAGCTCTGCCTCTTGCTCCCAGCCCACTGAAGCTGGAGGCTTTCTTCACTCAGGCAGCTGCTGGCTGCTGAGGCTGACAAACCCAAGGCCAGCAAGTAAAAATTCATAGTACCAATATAACCAAACCACATGGCAGGACATTGATTCAAGTCCATCAAGAGTCCCAAGATTGGCAGACAACATGACAGTCTGCTGAACAACAACTTGACTACATGCAGGGTTCAAGCATGCCAAAAGCTGCAGACTTTCCTCATATCTGCTTCTTATATACTGGAAGCAGACCACATCCCTAAGGCCACATCCCTAAGGCAGCCACTCAGCTGCTCCAATAGATTCCACCATGGAGTTGATTACCAATCTCACCATGGGGAAAAACTACATCCAACTGCCAAGACACTCTACCAGGCCCAGCCAAATTGACACATAACCTTAACAACTACCATAAACCTCAAAGAAAATTACTAAATCTTCTCACCAAAACAAAAAAAGAAAATGATAAATACTCAGCAAAAACTAAAATAATAAAAAGAAGGAAATGATAAGAAAATCTGTAAACAAAATCAACTCCACACAGAGAAATATATGGAACAAAGAAACCATCAACACCACATACTCACAAACAAAGCACAGCACAATGAAAGCAGTAAATTTGTACTTATTGATAATTATACTGAATATAAATAGATTAAATGCACCAATCAAGAGATAAAGAGCAGCAGGGTGGATCCAAAAACATGACCCCTCATTATGTGGTCTACAAGGGACATACTTTAGACACGAAGACAAAAATAGTCTAAAAATCAAAAGATAGAAAAACCTATCAAAACAATAGCAACAAAAGATGAACAGGAGTGATATTAATTTCTGATAAAATTGACTTTAAGGAACAACCAGCAAAAGAGACACAGAAGGACCTTATCTAATGATTAAAGTTTCAATTCAACAAGAAAATATAACAATAATAAATATCTACACATGTGTCTTGGACTGGGTTCTTTAGAAAAGCGATACCAGTGAAGTTTATATGTATATATATATATATATATATATAGAGAGAGAGAGAGAGAGAGAGAGAGAGAGAGAGACAGACAGAGAGACAGAGACAGAGAAATTTATCTCAGGGAAATGGCTCACACAGTTGCAAAAGCTGGCAAGTCCCAAGTTTGTGAATTTGAACATCAACCTGGAGACTCCTCCTCACTCACACAACTGCAGGGACTGACGTACCTAAGATTGGCAGGCAGTATAGCAGGCTGCTGGCTTCAGTGGAAGATGAATCCAAGATTGACAGGTAAAATGCCAGATTGCTGGTCCACAGGTTGCAAAGGCAGCAATCCCAAGATTGGCAGGCAATAAGGCAGGCCACTGGTTCACTTCCAAGAACCAGAGATGATAAAGAGTTAGATGCAGGATTCAGATCTAGCAGAAAGCCCCAGAACATTTCTTGGATATTCACACACATATATACTAGAAGTAGGTCACTCCCCTGAGGAAACTCCCCTTCAACTGGTTGGCTGCTCATAGAACGTCTCATCATGGAGGTAATTACATTACTTTAGATTCCATCATAGGGGATGACTACATCATAACTGCTTAAACCATTTTGAATTATGGTCCAGCCAAGTTGATAAACAACTTTAACTGTCACAGTACATAATGAAATAACCCCAAAATATAAATTAAACTTTAACATAATTGAAAAAAGAAATAGACAACTCCACAATAGTAGTAGATTTAATAATAGTACACAATTTTAGATGAAGGACAGAACAACTAGAAAGAAATTCAAAAAAGATTTAGAAGATCTAAACAATACAATTGACTTCATAGATGTATACAGAACAATCCACCCAACAGCACCACAATATGAATTCTTTTCCAGCATATATGGAAAAGTCCCCAGAATAGACCAAATATTAGGCCACAAACCAAGCCTCAATAAATTTAAAAACATCAAAATATTATAAGCATCTTAGATCACAATGCTACAAAGTTAGAAATTAACAAGTTTGATCGAAGGAAAAATATCAAATATATGGAAACTGAATACCACCATGCTTAAAACTATGGGATAATAG
>NW_006921664.1:6782711-6783301 GCF_000298275.1 Orycteropus afer afer | reverse complement strand
GTGTTTCTCTAGAGAACCCAATCTAACACACTAACCCAGTCTCTTCCCCTCCCTGCCCAGTAACCCTCCCCCTGTGCCCTTCATAGTTCTGCACACCTGTTTGTCCTGTATTTCCTCTAAGTGAATGTTCCCTCTCTGGTGCCCCCTGGTGAATTGCTCCAAGGGATGGATTTCCATAGATTATGTGGGTGTGTCACCCCTGGGTTGAGTGGTCTGCAGGTACATCTTGTTTACTATTGGAGTGAGGGCCAGCCCTTGGGAGTGAGTTTTATTCCAGGCCCAGAATGTATCCTAGGACCATAGTATTGGGGGTCTCACCAGACTCCATCCAACCAGTAATTCTAGTCATTATTGAATTTCTGGATTTAGTTCCACATTTTTCCTCTTACTCTTTCTAGGACCTCCAGATTTGATTCTTTCTTGAGTGATTAGCATTGGTATCTGGGCACCATCTAATTCTTCTAGTCTTGAGGGCCATCATATCCTAGGGCTGATTGCTTCCAAATGCCCCCCCCCTTTTTAAATGCATTTTATTGAAATATAATTTATGTACAGTGAAATACACAAAAGTAAACTGACATGGGTTGATG
>NW_006921664.1:6754284-6777617 GCF_000298275.1 Orycteropus afer afer | reverse complement strand
CCAAAACTTTTGAGACATAGTAAATGCATAGTGCTTAGAGGGCAATTTGTAGAAATAAATGCCCACATAAAAAAGAAGACAGAATCAAAATCAACACCTCAACCCAACATTCTCCAACAATTATAAAAAGAACAGGGAAGAAAAAAAAGAGGCTACGGTCACAGTAAGAAAGTAAATAAGAAAGATTAGACTGTAAATAAATAAAACAGGAAATAGGAACATAATAGAAAAATCAACAAGACTAGAAATTGATTCTTTGAAATTTAACAAAGGAACAGAAAGAAATGCAAATAAAATGGATAGGAAATTAAATGGACAATGTCACAATAGAACCAAATGAAATAGAAATGATAACAAAAGAATACTATGAAGAATGCCACTCCAACAAATTTGAAAACCTAGAAGAAATCGACAAATTTCTAGAAACTCACTACTTACCTGTTTTGGTACTCTAATGCCACTCTAACAGAAAATACCACAAATGGATGGCTTTAACAAACAAGGATGTATTCTCTTACAGTTTAAGAAGCTAGAAGTCTGAGTTTAAAGTGTCAGCTCTAGGAGCTGGGTGAAGACCCCTTGATCTTGGCTTCGGCTCTGCCTCTTGCTCCTGGCCAACTGGATCTGGAGGCATCTCTTAACTGAGGCAGCAGCTGGCTGCTGAGGCTGACAAACCCAAGGGTGACAAGTAAAATGGCACAATCCAAAGATTATCAAGCAACATGGCAGGCCACTAGTTCAAGTCCAGAAACAATCCCAAGGTTGGCAGAAACATGGCAGGACACTCACTGGTGACTCTGAAATGCAGGATTGAAATGTTTCAAGAAGCTCAAGACATTTCTCAAGTCATCTTCTTGTGCACTGGAAGCAGATCACATCCTAAGGCAGGATCACAATAGATTCCACCATGGAATTGGTTACCAGTCCCAGCCACTTAAAACCAGGCCCAACCAAGATGACACATGACCTTAACTAGCACACTACCTAAACTAGCAAAATCTGATGTAGATATTTGAACAGACCCCTCACAAAAGAAGAAAATGAACATGTCATTTAAAAAAACACTCTCTTCCAAAAAAAGTCCTGGCTCAGATGGCTTCACTCATGAATTCTACCAAACATTCAGAGAGCTGACAGAAATTCAACTTGAAGTATTCCTTAACACATAAGAAGATGGGATGCTCCTGAACTCAATCTATTAAGCAAACATAACCCTGCTATCAAAACCAGGCAATGACACCACTAAAAAAGAAGATATCCCTCATGATAGTTCAATATCCCTTATGAATACTGATGCAAAAATTCTCAACAAAGTCTTAGCCAATAGAATAAAAATATATCAAAAAGTAATATAGCATGATCAAGTGGGATTCATACTAGGTATGAAAGAAATGGCTCAGCATTAGAAAAAAGTCAATGTAATCCATAAAAAAAATAAAATAAAATAAAGAACCACATGATCATATCAATTGATCCGGAAAAGGCTTTTGAGAAAATCCAACACTCATTCCTGATAAAAGTGCTCAGTAAAATAGCAACAGAAATGAAATTCCTCATCCTAATTAAGGGTAACCAATGGTCAGCATTATTCTTGATGGAGAGGGACTGAAAACATTCCCCTTTTGAATGGGAAGCAGAGAGGAGGGTGGCCTTTATCACCACTTCTATTCAACACTGTATTGGAAGCCCTAGCCAGAATAATAAGGCAAGAAAGGGAAGTAACATTTATCCAAATTGGCAAAGAAGAAATAAAACAATCTCTATTTGCAGATGATATGATCCTATACATAGAACAATCCCAGAGACTCAATATGAAATCCATGAATAAAAGGATTCAGTAAAGTGGCAGTGTATAAGATTTACAAACAAAAATCAGATTCCTCTACACCAACAAAGAGAACTCTGTAAAGAAAATCAAGAAAACAATATAATTTATAATAGCCATCCAAAAGGTGAAGTACTTAGGAATTAATCTAACCAGAGATACAAAAGACCCATACAAAAAAATTTACAAAATACTACTACAAGAAACCAAAAGACCTACATAAATGGAAAAATATATAATGCTCATGGATAGAAAGACTTAACATTGTGACAATGTCAACAATATCCAAAGCTATCTACAGATAGAATGCAATCTCAAACTAGATTCCATCCTCATTCTTTAAAGATATGGAAAATAATCACCAACTTTGTGTGGAAAAGAAAGGGAGACCCCAGATAAACAAAGCACAACTAAAGAAGAAGAAGAAGTAGAAAGCCTCATACACCCTGATCTCAAAACCTACTATACAGTTATAGTGGTCACGAAAGCCTAGTATTGGTACAGTGACAGACACATAGAACAGTGGGATAGAATTGAGAACCCAGAAGTAAATCCATACACCTATGGACAGCCAATCTTTGACAAAGGGCCAAAACCCATTAAATGGGGGAAGAGATAATCTCTTTAACAAAAGGTACTGGCAAAACAGGATATCCATTTGCAGAAAAATGAAACAAGATCCATGTCTCTAACCATATACAAAAATGAAGTCAAGATGGATCGAAGACCAAATGTAAAACCTAAATCTAAAAAGATCATCAAATTAAAAATAGAGACAAACCTAGGGGTCATAATCCATTGCATAAATACACCACAAAACATAACTAAAATTGCAGAAAAAGCAGAAAACAAGCTAGGTGACTGGGACTTAGTAAAAATTAAACATTTATACACAAAAAAGAGAACCTACAGACTGGGAAAAATTTTTGGCAATGATGTGTTGGACAAGGGACTAATTTCTGAAATTTATAGAAAACTTCAACACCTCAACAACAAAAAACACAAACCATCCAATTAAAAAATGGGCAGATAATATGAACAGATACTTCACCAAAGAAGACATTCATTCAGATGGACAACAAATGCATGAACAAATGCTCATGATCATTAGCAATTAGATAGATGCAAATCAAAACAACAATGAGATATCATCTCATCCTGGCATTAATAGCTAAATTAAAAAACAAAAAAATTGAAAACAATAAATGCTGCCAAGGGTGCAAAGGGACTGGAATCCTCATACACTGCTGGTGGAACTGTGAAGTGGTGCAACCACTGTGAAAAAACAGTATGGTATTCCTTAAAATGTTGGAAATCAAAATACCTTATGATCCAGAAATTCCAGTACTGGGTATATATACTAGAGAAATAAGAACTATGACAGGAACAGATATATTCACCCTATGTTCACCGAAGCATTATTCACAATAGCAAAAAGATGGAAACAACCTAATTGCCCATTAACAGATGAATGTATAAACAAACTATGGTATATATACACAATGGAATGTATTAAGTAATAATGATTAATCTGTAAACAGATGAATAACATGAATGAACCTAGAGGACAATGTGCTGAGTGAAATTAGTCAATCACAAAAGGTCAAATGTTCTATGAGATCACTACTCATAGAAAGTCAGGAAATGAGAAGTAAGAGCCAGGACATAAATAGATATATGCACACCCATGTTCATTGCAGCACTATTTACAATAGCCAAGAGGTGGAAACAACCTAGGTTCTCATCAACAGAAGAATGGATAACTAAACTATGGTACATACACACAATGGAATATTATGCAACCCTAAAGAATAATGTAGAACCTGCAAAACACCTCATAACATGGGTGAACTTGGAGGACATTATGCTGAGTGAAATAAATCAATCTCAGAAGGACAAATACTGTATCAGTCTGTTATTCTAAAAAGCCAAGGAAAAGTTTGTATATGGAAGGAAATTTTCTCTGTTGGTTACCAGGGATAGGAGGGGAGGGGAAGGGAGGGAACACTGCTAGATGGGTAGAGACAAATATTGATTGGGGTGAAGGGAAGGGCAAGGTAGCAAATGTGAGTGATCAACATAGTGGCACTGAGGTAGAGGAAGACATAGAGAGCTTCATGGGAGGTACAGACAACAAAGATGAACCCTTTTATACATATTGTGCTGCATTGTCAGTGATGGTAAATACTGATCTACAGATGGATATATGGGTAGACAGGCTGAATGATTAGGTATGTCTACGCAGGGGGGCTTGTGCCTATGACCACGTATAGGATTGGCAGAGAATGTTTCTACAAGTGTATTTGTACATTCTGTAAGAATGTCCGGGTATATAGTAGAGCTGACAAGGAACAAGGTAGTAGTCACTTCTTGTCCACAGCCAGCTACCTGGAGTTGGACCTGTGGTCTCAGGACCATGGTTGCAGAGGACATCAAGCTCAATTGGCATAATGTACTACACAAAAACGTTGTTCCACATCCTACTTTGGTGACTAGTGACTGAGATCTTAAAAGCTTACAAGCAGCCATTTAGATGCAACGATGGGTCTCTCTTTGTCCAGAGCAAAGAAGAATGAAGAAAATCAAAGACGCATGGAAACAATTAATCCAAGGGACTGGTACACCATACAATCCTCAGCCTACGTGACTATGAGACCAGAAGAACTAGATAGTGCCCGGCTACCACTGTCAACCACTCGGAGGGGAATCTATGTAGGAGATCCTGGACAGAGTGGGAGAACAATGTGGAACAAAACTCAAAGTCATAAGGAAACAGGGAAGAGATAACTGTGAGGAGGAAGTAGGAAGAGAGCTGTTGCATTGTGGGAGATTGCAGTCAATGTCATGGGACAAAGTGTATGTGAACTGCTGTATGGAAAATGAATTTTCTCTGTGAACTTTCACCCAAATCACAATAAAAATTTAAAAAAAAAATCAGGAAATGGTTTACATACAGAAGTAAATATTCTTTGAAAGGTACTAGTGAGAGGGGAAAGGAGAGTAAGTCATTAACTAGAGACATTAATGAGACATGTATTAACTTGGGAGAAGGGAGAGACAATACACAATAAGGGGGATCAATGCAAAGGAAGACCCTGGGAGGCACACAGTGCCAAAGGCAACAAAGGGAAATACTATTGTATACACAACTCTGCAATAATAGTAATAACTAATCTATGAGTGAATACATGTAGACATGCAAGGTGAACAGGTGTAAGAAGGCAAATGGGACTAAACTCACAAACATATGTAGGTTTGACAGAGGATATTTCTACATAAGTATTTATACACAATGCAAATATATCCATGAATATAATAGAGCATACAGAAGGTAAAGTCATGAAAACTCCTTAGTCATGAACACTTTGGAGAGTGAGTTGCTGGACGTAATTAGTGCAAAGGACTAATAGATCACATGAACCCCAGCCCCCACAACCCTGAGACCAGAAGAACTAGATGAAGCCTAGCTACCATTGCTGATATCTTTGAAGGGAATCATACTAGAAAGTCCTGGATAGAGTGGAAGAAAAATGTGGAATGAAACTCAAACTCGCAGAAAAATACTAGGCTTCCTGCTCTGATAGAAACTGGTTGAAACCCCTCCCCACCCCCATCTCAGAATATTGCCCTTAGACACCCTTCAGGTCTGTAACTAAACTGACCCTCATGGCCCAACATTCAGCCAAAAAATGGACAGGCCATTTTATATTGTTCATTTATATTGTTCATTTATAGTGAACAATAACACCAAAGTGGTATGCAATCCTTAGAACAATCAACCAGATAAAAAGGACAGTATTTGCTAAGGGATAAAGTTCAGAAGGCAAGGAGAGATAGGAAAGAATGAAAGATACCAGTAAACACAGGGTGGAAGTGGGAGGGTGTTATTACATTTTGGGAATTGCAATCAATGCAACAAAACTAAATGTGTATGAATCGTTGAAAGGGAGCCCTATTTGCTCTGTAAACCTTCTCCCAAACCACAATGACATATTTAAAAAGGAAAAAAAAAAAAAATTAAGGATCTTAAACCAAAAAACCAAACTCACTGCTATGAAGTTGGATCTGACTCATAACGACCCTTCCTTGGGTTTCTGAGGCAGTGTCACTACTGAAGTAGATTGCCCAAACTTTCAAGGAGTGGCTTTAAGGATCTTAGAATGCTTTAACTCCAAATTCTATTTTATTTTTTATATTTTTTTTTTCTCTAATATTTTGGTTCAAATTTGTCACTACTGCCATTACTGATGCTTAAATATATCCATAAGTTTATGAATGTGAGAGAAAAAAAAAAAAAAAAGACAATCTATGGGTCACAACAGTCCCACCTGCAATGGATCATGGGGATGATGCAAAACTGATTAGCACTTTTTTTTTTTTGGTTGCAGATAGGATCCCCATGAGTTGGAGGCAAACTCAACAACAATAACAACAAAATCCTGATAGGTACATATGAATTTATTTCTAGAAGTATCTAGGTCTCTTGCTCTTTTATTTCCCTAGTATCTAGTGTAGATATAGCAAGGAATAGATGTATAGTAGAGATGTTAGTTTCTGAATTTTGTTGCAACTTTTAACACTTTACCTTTAAAATAACATATCAAAATGATTTATCAACATGGATATAATAAATAAAGTTAACTACATAAGCAAATATGATGAGAAAAACCGTATCTTAACATCATTACAACCTGGAATAGAATATGATCTCAAGTATTTCAACCATGAGTGAAAATTACCAAAATTCTGTCATGCAAAGTGAATACTTTCCAAGTCATTTCCAGCAGTCAGTTCACTTTTATGCAAACAAATATAGACTCAAACGGCTCAGGGTTTTGCATTGTCCAGTCACAGAAAGTTGACATAATGCCCTGGAAAGAGTCAATGGAACCAATCAACAGGTGTAGATCTTGTACCTGATTCCGGTAGTAAGAAGTTGAATAAAACTGTCAGAGAGGACTATACGACTGGGACTATATGAATCCTCAGAGGTTAAGGCAAATAACATGGACTTGACAGTAAAGACTTCTGAAAAAAAAAAAGGTGTTATTCAACTGCCTCTAATGGATACATGGGCTAAGGCCAGAGTGAAACTGTTAAAAGAAGTGAGGAAGCCCATTTGGGGAGAAGTCTGTGTGATTTACAAAGCACAGGGTGGGAGGAACAAATTCTCAGGGCTTGGGAACAGATGATTCAGAGAGAGGAGGATAAGAACATAAACTAAAATAGATCAACTGAAGGAAATCTTATCCTGGAATTCCAGAGGGAACATGTATGTGTCTGAAGACAGCATTTTGGGTGGTAGAAATGGTGACCACCCAAAAGGTTGGAGATTCAAGTCCACTCAGAGGCACCTTGGAAGAAAGATTTGGAAATCTTTGAGAAATCATACATTGTAAACACTATGGAGCACAGTTCTACTCTGACACATGTAGGGTGGACAGGAGTTGGAGTTGATTCAGTAGCAACTGGTGGTTTGTTTATTATTACTTTGGGGAATCATAGGTAGCTTGTAAGAGTAGAAAAGATTAAATGCAGATGGAAGAGATCAGGCTAGAGATATAGGCTGGAACTAGCTTTTGAAGGGCCTGTCTCCATCCTGTGTTGATTCTTCCCTCTTTTTCACTCTGCTGTTGTTGGTATCTGCATGGAGTCATTTCCCAACTTATAGTGTCCTTATGCACAATGAAATGAAAGGCTAACTAGTCCTGTGTCATTCCCAAGCTTAGCTGTGGATTGGACCATTGTGATTCATTAGGTTTTCATGTCTGATTTTTGGAAGTAGATATCCAGGCCTTTCTTCTTACTGTATATCTTAGTCTGGAAGGTCCACTGAGACCTGTTCAGCATAATAGCAATATGCAAACCTCCAATGACAGATGGGCAGTGGATGTGTATAAGGTGCATGGACTGGTAATCAAATCCATACTTCTGCATGGAAAGCAAGAATTTTATCACTGAACCACAAGTGCTGCTTCTTCACTATACTGTCCCATATTTTTACTTATTGAAAATCACCACTTCTCCAAAAGCAGTTGTTTTAAATTCTGACATTGACCTCCAGATGACCTCCTAGGTAAATCAAGTGACTATACTTTTTCATTCATCATTCATTTCCTAGACATTAGAAGAGAGTTGGAGGCAGGTAACTAGTAACTGTTGAAGCACTTGTAGAAGTCACATTCAGCTTTGGCTTTGGCCCACTCCATAACAAGTCTGAGAAAATGCCTCAAACACTGGGAGCACAAACATTAGACACACTAATTAAATAACTAAGAGTGTTATTGATTTCCATTAATGAAGAACCCCATAAAATATTGTGCCTTTTTATTTATCTTTCAGTTCTTCACTGCCATGAAAATAAAATCTGCTTTGATCCCAAGACTTGTGAGATGAAGTTTTGAAGTTTTCTTCCCACTTTCTTTGGAATCTTTAATCTTTTGCAATCATAAAGCAGAAAAGAGTGTGGTGAAATTATCTGTTGAATTGAGGACTGACAGGAAAGTGAGTATTTTGGAGGCCTTGGATGTATGTGAAGCATGCACTTTGCCTGTCATGGGCCCTCCTTGTACCTTGTGTGGTCTTTCAGACAATTATCCTGGCCTTTTGCTCTGGGCAGTGGGATATCCTTTTATTATCTTTTTCCCCCTCCAAAGCAAAGACCTGATTCTTTTAGTTTCTGGTTTTCTAATAGGCAAACAAAATTGTTGATGAGGAATCAGATATATTGTTATATGCTGATGTACTATCTAGGGAGGCAAATTGTGTAATAGGAGAAATGAGCATTTCATTAAAACTAGGTCCAGCTTCTGCCACTTTCTATTTAATATTTCTATTTAACAAGTAATTACAGAATATCTTGTTTGTGCTAGACATTTACCTGAAAAATAATTTTAATAAAATTATTTAACTTTTATATATTTCATATTCCTCAGAACGTTTTTGGGAAGATGTAATGAAATATAGGAGCTCTGGTAGCATAGTGCCTAAGGCACTTGACTGCTAAGCAGAAGGCTGGTGGTTTAAACCCACCAGGCACTCCTCGGAAGCAAGGTTGGGCGCTCTACTTCTGTAGTGATATCGCCTTGGAAACCCAAGGAGGGGTTGCTATGAGTCGGATCTGACTCAACACCAACAACATAATGAAATATATAAAACATTGGATAGTATGTGACATGATGGAGCCTCAATAATGTACATACTTCTTCCTCCTCACCACTGAATTCAAAGATTAACATTTAAATAGTGTTTTGGTTACCTAGTGCCTCTCTGACAAGAATATACCACAAATGGGATGGCCTCAATGAACAGGAGTTTATTCTTACAATTTAGAGGCTTTAAGTCTGAGTTCAAAGTGCTAGACTCTAGGTCCTGGTTGGAAAGCCCCTCGACCTTGAGCTTCAGCTCTGCCTCTTACTCCTGGCCCACTGAAGCTAGAGGCATATCTCCACTCATGCAGCTGCTAGCTACTGAGGCTGACAAACCTAAGGTCGACAAGTGAAAAGGCACAGTCCCGATGTTACCAAACCATATGGAAGGCCATTAATTTAAGTCCATTGTAAGTCCCAGTGTTGGCAGAACATGCCAGGCTGCTGAACAACAATACTGCTATGTGCAGGGTCCAAGTGTGTCGTAAGCTAGAGACCATTCCCAAAGCTGTTTCTTATATACAGGAAGCAGACCACATTCCCAAAACAGCTTCTCAGATGCTTGTAGTAGATCCCACCATGGAGTAGATTGCCAGTCTTATCATGGGGAATAACTACCACCAGCTGCCCAGCCACTCAACCAGGCCCAACCAAGTTGACATACAACTTTAACTACCACAATAGGTATAGTGATGTTGATGGTCAGCCATTTCAAGAGGGAACATATGATAAAAAATCAATGGTACTGAAGAAAAAATCCAAGCTTCACTGCAGAAATTGACAAACATACATACATACATACATACACACATAAATAAATAAATAAAGGCTCCAGGAATTGATGGAATACCCATTGTGATGTTTCAACAAACAGCGGCAGTGCTAGAGGTGCTCACTTGTTTATGCCAAAAAATTTGGAAAATAGCTACTTGGCCAACTGATTGGAAGAGATCCATATTTGTGCCCATTTCAAAGAAAGATGATCCAGCAGAATGTGGAAATTATAGAACCATATCATTAATATCACATGCAAGTAAAATTTTGGTGAAGATAATTAATAAATGGTAGCAGCAACACATTGACAGGGAACTAATTTTTTGGTACAGTAACTGTGTATTCTTTCCATCTTTCTTTGATGCTTCCTGCATTGTTCAATATTTTGGCATTAGAATCTTCAATATTGCAAATTAAGGCTTGAATTTTTTCTTCAGTTCTTTCAGCTTCAGAAATGCCAAGCATCTTCTTCTCTGATTTTCCATTTCTAGGTCTTTGCACATTTCATTATAATACTTTATTTTGTTTCCTTGGGTTGCTCTTTTAAATATTTTTACTTTATCAATTCTTTGCTTTACTTTAGCAACTGTCCTTCCAAGAGCAAGTTTCAGAGTCTCTTCTGACATCCATTTTAGTCTTTTCTTCCTTTTCTATCTTTCTAATGACTTTTTGTTTTCTTCATGTGTGATGTTCTTGATGTCAGCCTACAACTCATCCGGTCTTCAGTCACAGTCTTAATTATATATCTTTATATAACAGATTTTGTAAAATTAAGGAAAGGATGACCACCACAAAAGTCAATTAGATACTGGAATTTAGATGTGGCAAATAAAATAGACTGCTGTTATTGTTACGTGCCTTCAAGTTGACTCCAATTCACATAATCCTATGTACAACAGAATTAAGCACTGTCTGGTCCCATGCCAGCCTCACAATACTTGCAATACCCCAGCCCATTGATGCAACCATTGTATCAATCTATTTTGTGGAGTGTCTTTCCCTTTTTTTGGTGATCTTCCACTTCACCTACCATGAATTCCTTCTCCAGGGAATTGTCCCTTCTGACAACATGACCAAATTAGATGAGACTAAGTTTGGCCATTCTCACTTCCAAGGAGCATTCTGGCTGCACTTCTTCCAGGACAGATTTTTTAGTTCTTCCGTCAGTCTGTTATTTTCAGTATTCTTCACTAACACCACAATTCAAAGGCATCAATTCTTCTTCAGTCTTCCTTATACATTGTCCAGCTTTCACATGCATATGAGGTGATTGAAAACACCATGGTTTGGGTTAGGTGCACCTTAGTCTTCAAGGAGACATCTTTGCTCTTCAGCACTTGAAAGAGGTCTTTTGTAGCATATTTGCCCAATGCAGTACATCTTCTGATGTCTTGACTACTGATTTCATTGGTGTTGATTGTGGAACCAAGCAATATGAAGTCTTTGACCACTTCAATCTTTTCTCCATTTATTGTGATGCTCCTTATTGGTACAGTTGTGAGGATTTTCATTTTCTTTATGTTGAGGTGTAATCCATACTGCAGACTGTAGTCTTTAATCTTCATCAGGAAGTACTTCAAGTCATCTTCACTTTCAGCAAGTAAGATGGTGTCATATGCACATCACAGATGTTAATGAGTCCTCCTCCAGTCCTGCTGCCATGCTCTTCATTATATAGTCCAATGTCTTGGATGATTTATTAAGCATAGAGATTGAATAAGGATGGTGAAAAAAATACAACCCTGATGACTCTCTTCCTGATTTTAAATCATGCAGTATGCCCATGTTCTCTTCAAATAACAGCCATGTACAGGTCCATGTACAGGTTCTTCATGAGTGCAAGTAAGTGTTCTGGAGTTCCTATTCTTCTCAATGTTATCCATAATTTGTTATGATCCACACAACTGAATGCTTTTGCATAGTCAATAAAACACAAGTGAACATCTTTCTGGTATTCTTTGCTTTCAGCCAAGATCCATCTGACATCAGCAATGATATCCCTCATTTCATGTCCTATTCTGAATCCACCTTGTGTATCTGGAAGTTTCCTGTCAGTATACTGCTGTAACCATTTTAGAATTATCTTCAGCAAGATTTTACTTGAGTATGATACTAATGATATTGTTTGACAATTTCTACATTCTGTGGGATCACCTTTATTTGGAATGGGTTTCTTCCAGTCCATTGTCCAGGTAGCCGTCATCCAAATTTCTTGACATAGAGGAGTAGGTGCCTCTAGAGTGGCATTCATTTGGTGAAACATCTCAATGGGTATTCCATCAATTCCTGGAGCCTTGTTTTTTGCCACTTCCCTCAGTGCAGCTTCAACTTCTTCCTTCAATATCATTGGTTTTTGATCATATGCCACCTCCTGAAATGAATGAACATCAACCAATTCTTTTTGGTGCCATGACTCTGTGAATTCCTTCCATCTTCTTTTGATGTTTCCTGCATCATTCAATTTTTTGTCCACAAACCAAGCAAAAACCAAACTCACTGCCATTGAGTCAGATCCAAATCATAGCGACCCTCCTTGGATTTCCGAGGTGATATCACTATGGAAGTAGATTGCCCAACCTTCCTTCTGAGGAGTGGCTGGTGGGTTTGAATTGCCAGCCTTCTGGTTAGCAGTCAAATGCCTTAGACACTACGCCACCAGAGCTCCTATTTTGCCCATAGAATCTTACAATATTGCAACTAGAAGCTTAATTTTTTTCTTCTTCAGTTCTTTCAGCTTAAGAGATGCTGAGCATGTTTTTCCCTTTTGGTTTTCTAATACCATGTCTTTGCACATTTCATTATAATAATTGACTTTGCCTTATCGAGCTGCTTTTTGAAATCTTCTGTTCAGCTCTTCCATTTTGTCATTTCTTCCATTTACTTTAGCTATACTCTATTCAAGAGAAAGTTTCAGAGTCTCTTCTGACATCCATTTTGTTTTTTCCTTTCCTTTCTTTTTAATGACCCTTTGCTTTCTTCACAGATGATATTCTTGATGTCATCACACAATTTATCTCATTTTCTGTCATTGGTTTTCAGTGTGTCAGATCTATTCTTTAAATAGCCTCTAAACTCAGGTGGGATGTAATCAAGTTCATATTTTGGCTTTCCTGAACTTGTTTTAATTTTCTTTAGCTTCAGCTTGAACATACATATAAGAAATTGATGGTCTGTTCCACGGTCAGATCCTGGCCTTGTTTTGGCTGAATATATAGAGCTTTTCCATCACCTCTTTCCACAGATGTAATGATCTCATTCCTGTGTATTCCATCTGGTAAAGTTCACATGTATAGCAGTCATTTATTTTGTTGAACAAAGGTATTTGCAATGAATAAATTGTTGATCTTGCAAAATTTTATCATGCCATTTCCATTGTTATTTCTATCACCAAGGCCATATTTTCCAACTACTTGTGATTCTTATTTGTTTCCAACTTTTGCCTTCCAATCACCAGTAATAATCAACACATCTTGATCACATGTTTTGTTAATTTCAAACTCCAGAAGTTGGTAAAATATTCAATTTCTTTGTCTTTAGCTTTGGTGGTTGGTGTGTAAACTTGAATAATAGCAGTATTAACCAGTCTTACTTGTAAGCATATGGATATTATCCTATTACTGACAACATTGTACTTTAGGATAGATCTTGAAACATGCTTTGTGACGATGAAAGTGATGCCATTCTTCTTCAATTTGTTATTCTCAACATAGTAGATCATATGGTTGTCTGATTCAAAATGGCCCAAACCAGTCCATTTCATCTCACTGATGCCTAGCATATTAATCTTTATGAGTGCCATTTCATTTTTAACAACTTCTAATTTTCCTAAATTCATATTGTATACATTCCATGTTCTGATTATTAAAGGATGTTTGTGACTGTTTCTTCCCCTTTTGAGCCATACCACATCAGCAAATGGAGGTCCTGAAAGCTTTACTCCATCTATATCATTACAGTCGACTCTACTTTGAGTAGGGAACTCTTTCCCAGTTGTATTTTGAGTGTCTTTCAACCTGAGGGACTCATCTTTTGGCAGTATATCAGACAATGTTTCAGGGCTATTCATGAAGTTTTCCTGTAATATATCAGACAATATTTCACTGCTATTCAAAAGATTTTCACTGGCCAATTTTTTGAGAAGTAGATGGCCGCTTCCTTCTTCCAAGTCTAACTATGTATGGAAATGCCACTGAAACCGGTTCACCATGGGTGACCCTGCAGGCATTTGACATACTGGTGGCATAGCCTCCAGCCTCACAGCAACTTGCAAGTCACCACACTTTCAGCAAGCAAAGTTGAGTCATCAGTGTATTGCACACTGAGAGATGAGTGGTGGAGTGTTAAAGGCAATAGACTGACTCAAAGTTATCTATGAAGGCACAACTGTCTTTATTAACAAGCATTAAGATATTTTTTTATTTTAGTTTTTATTTGTTTTTTAAAATTCCCTAGCAGTAAACTAATCTTGAAACTGGCATAATAGCTATTACATGTTTTCATTTATTGACATTAATCTTACAAAATATTTGAAGAATTGTAATAAATGGGAGAGCAATATTAAAATGATAAAGATAGAGTTTTGCTCTCTTAATATAGAAGAGATAACAGAAATACCTTGTGTATCTAAATTCCATAAGATCATTCAATTTTTAAGTTACTAAACAAGACTGATTGTTATTGTTGTTAGGTGCCATTGAGTTATCGCCAACTCATAGCGACCATATGCACAGCAGAACAAAACACTACCTAGTCCCATTCCAGCTCCATGACCTTGCTATACCTGAGCCCATAGCTGTAGCCGCTGTGTCAATTCATCTCATTGAGGGCCTTCCCCTCTTTTGTTTCCTCCACCTTACCAAGCATTCCTTCTCCTGGGAATGGTCTCTTCCTATAACATGACCAAAGTGGGTGAGATGAAATCTGTCCATTCTTGCTTCCAAGGAGCATTCCAGTTGCACTTCCTCTAGGACAGACCTGTTAGTTCTTTCAGCAGTCCATGGTACTTTTCAGCATTCTTTGCCAATACCACAGCTCAAAAGCATCCATTCTTCTTTGGTCTTCATTATTCATTGTCCAGCTCACACATGCATATGAAGTGATTGAAAATATGATGGCTTGGGTCAGGGACACCTTAATCCTCAAGGAGACATCTTTGCTCTTCAGCACTTGAAAGAGGTCCTTTGCAGCTAATTTGCCCAGTGCTATACATCATCTGATGTTCTGACTACTGCTTCCATTGGTGTCGATTATAGAACCAAGCAATGTGAAGTCTCTGAAAACTTCAATCTTTTCTCCATTTATCATGATGCTGCTTATATAGGTCCAGTTGTGAGGATTTTTGTTTTCTTTATATTGAGGTGTAATCCATACTGCAGACTGTATTCTTCAATCTTCATCAGTAAGTGCCTCAAGTCATCCTCACTTTCAGCAAGCAAAGTTGTGTCATCAGTGTATTGCAGATTGTTAACTATTCTTCCTCCAATCCTGATGCCATGTTCTTCATCATACAGTCCAGCTTCTCAGATTATCTGGTCAGCATACAGATTGAACAAGCATGGTGAAAAGATACAACCCTGACACACTCCATTCTTGATTTTAAACCATGCAGTGTCCCCTTGTTCTGTATGAAAAACAACCTCCTGGTCTATGTACAGGTTCCTTATGAGTACAATCAAGTGTTCAGGAATTCCCATTCTTCTCAATGTTACCCATAATTTGTTGTGATCCACACAATCAAATGCTTTTGCATAGTCAATAAAACACAAGTAAACATCTTTCTGGTATTCTTTGCTTTGAGCCAAGATCTGTATGATATCAATGACGATACCTCATGTTCCACTTCCTCTTCTGAAACCAGCTTGCACTTCTGGAAGTCCTCTGTCAATATACTGCTGCAACCATTTTTTTAATTTTCTTCAGCAAGATTTACTTGCATGTGATATCAATTATATTGTTCAATTATTTCCACATTCTGTGGGATCACCTTTCTTTGGAATGGGTACAAATATATATCTCTTCTAATCAGTTGCCAGGTAGCTGTCTTTCAAATCTGTTGCCATAGCCGAGTGAGAGCCTCCATTGGGGCATCCATTTGTTGATGCTTCGCAGTGGGTATTCTGTCAATTCCTGGAGCCCTGTTCTTTGCCAATTCCTTCATTGCAGCTTCGACTTCTTCCTTCAATACCATTCGTTCTTGGTCATATGCCACCTCCTGAATTGGATGAAGATCAACCAGATCTTTTTGGTACAGTGACTCTGTGTATTCTTTCCATCTTTTTTTGATGCTTCCTGCATCATTCAATATTTTGCTCATAGAATCTTTCAATATTGCAACATGAAGCTTAATTTTTTTCCTCAGTTCTTTCAGCTTGAGAAATGTTAAGCGTGTTCTTCCCTTTTGGTTTTCTAACTCCAGGTCATTGTATATTTCATTATAGTAACTGGCTTTGTCTGCTTGAGCTGATCTTTGAAATCTTCTGTTCAGCTCTTTTGTCTTGTCATTTCTTCCATTTGCTTTAGCTACTCTCTGCTCAAGGGCAAGTTTCAGAGTATCTTCTGACATCCATTTTGTTCTTTTCTTCCTTTCTTGTCTTTTTCATGACCTTTTGCTTTCTTCATGGATGATGTTTGATGTTATCCCACAATTCTGGTTTTCTGTCTTTGATGTTCAATGCATCAAATCTATTCTTTAGATGGTCTCTAAATTCAGGAGGGATATATTCCAGATCATATTTTGGCTCTCTTGGACTTGTTTTAAGTGTCTTCAACTTCAAGTTGAACTTGCATATGAGCAGTTGATCATCTGTTACACAATCAACTCCTGGCCTTGTTTTGGCAGAAGATATTGAACTTTTTCATCACCTCTTGCCACAGATGTAGTCAATCTGATTCCTGTGTACTCCATCTGGTGAAGTCCACATGTATAACCACCGTTTGTGTTGTTCAAAAAAAGTATTTGCAATGAATAAGATGTTGGTCTTGCAAAATTCTATCTTGCAATCGTTAGCATTATTTCTGTCACCAAGGCCAAATTTTCCAACTACTGTCGATTCTTCGTTTCCAACTTTGGTATTCCAGTCACCAGTAATAATTAACAGATCCTGACTACATGTTCAGTCAATTTCAGACTACAAAAGTTGGTAAAAATCTTCAATTGCCTCATCTTTTGCTTTGGTGGTTGGTGCATAAATTTGAATAATAGTAGTATTAACTGGTCTTCCTTGTAGGCATATGGATATTATCCTATCACTGTCAGCATTGTGCTTTAGGACAGATCTTGAAACATCCTTCCTCTTCAAATCATCATTCCCTGCATAGTAGATCATATGGTTGTCTGATTCAAAATGGCCAAAACCAGTTAATTTCATCTCACTAATGTCTAGGATATCAATCTTTATGTGTTCCACTTCACTGCTTTCCACAGTGGTGGTACCATTTTACAGTCCCACCAGCAGTTTTTGAGAGTCCCAATCTTTCCACATCCTTTGAACTGTCAATCTTTTGTGGTTAGCAGCAGAGAATGTTAACTACTGTACCACCAGGGATCCTATATAGGAAAAAGTAACCAACATAATCTGAGCTGAGGAATTTCAGATTTTGGATTTAGTAGACAAAGATGAAGATTGGACAATCTACTTCCGTAGAGACACTGCCTTGGAAACCTAAGGATGAGTCCCCATGAGTTGGAACTGACTTGACAGCAGTGAGTTTTTATTTTATTAATTCTTTTGTTTAGACAAAGCCTTAATCAGTTCTTAAAAATATGTTCAAAGAACTGAGAAATGTTTTGTCCAAATGAATGAAAGACAATATGAGAATGATATTTCAGCAAAAGAGAATATAAAGAGAGAAATTATAAAAAAGAAATTACAAAAATATTTGGAGTTAAAAGTACAATAATGGAAATGAAACACTCAATAAACAGGATCAGCAGCAGATTTTAGCAGTCAGGAAAAAGAATAAATAAAGATATGTCAGTTGTCAGTTTCATGAACAAAAATATGGAAGAATAAAGAATAATGAATAGATACTCAAAGGCCTGTGGGTCATCATCAACATGATCAGCTTACGTATAATGTGAGCCTCAAAAGGAGAGGTAAGAGAAAGAGGGAGAAAAAATGTTTAAAGAAATAATGGCTGAAAACGTCTCAAAGTTGAAGAAAAATTTTAATCTACACATTACAGAAACTTAATGAACTCCAAATAGGATAAGCATAAAAGACCCCCATCTAGATGTATCATAATCAAACTGTTTATGTCAGAGACAAAGAGAATCTTGAAAGCAGCAAGACAGCGATAATATACCATATACAAGGGCTTCTTCATAAGATTAACAGATTATTTCTCATCTGACTTCATGGAGGCCAGGAGGCTATGTAATGGCATATTCAAAGTGAAGAATGAAAAATATTGTCAGTCAAGATTCCTATATCCAGCAAAACTACCCTTCAAAAATGAAAGAGGGGAACAAGGAAAGGATATATTCTTTGGCTATTTTTATGCAATATTACAATTGGAGGTTTTAACTAAGGCAATTAAGCAAGAAAGAGAAATAAAGGAAAAAGCATCTAGATTGGAAAAGAAGAAGTAAAACTACCTCTATTGTCAGATAATATTTTTTTAATATAGGAAACACTAAGGAATCTACCAAAAAATCCTATTAGAGCTAATAAACAAGTCTAGCAAGATTTCAAGATACAAGGTCTATATACAAAAGTAAATTGTATATATACATTATCAATGAAAAATGTAAAAATGAAATAAAATAAATTCATTCAAAGTTATGTAAAAATGAAGAAAATACTAGGAATATATTCAACAAAAGAAGTGTAAGACTTGTGTACTGAACACTACAAAACATCCTTAAAATATATTAAGACCTAATAGTACTTTATCCTATGTTCATGTGTCGGAAGACTTAATACTGTTAAGATTGCAATATTTTCCAAATTGATCTACAGATTCAATGCAATCCCTATCAAAATCCCAGCTGGTCATTGTGCAAAAATTGACAAACTTACCTTTAAATTTACATAGAAATGTAAGAGGCCCAGAATAACTAAAGAGATCTTGAAAGAGAACAAAATTGTAACAGTCACACTTCCCAATTTTAAAACTTATTACAAAGCTATGGTAGTGAAAACAGTGTGTTACTGGCATAAGAATAGCCATAAAGATCAATAGAATAGAATTAAAAGCACAGAAACAAACTCTTATATTTTTGGTCAATTGATCTTTAAGAAAATTTGACATGGAAAGAATAGTCTTCAACAAATGATGGAGAACACAGTCTATCTTCATGCAAGGGAATGAAGTTGCTTCTCCACTTCATAACATCTATAGAAATTAACACAAAATGGATCAAAGTCCTAAATGTAACAGCTAAAATTATAAAACTCTCAGAAGGAAACAAAGGAGTAAATCTTTGTAACTTTGTATTTGTCAGTGATTTCTTGGATATGATGCCAAAAGCACAAGCAACAAAAGGGGGGAAAAAAAAAAAAGAAATCGTATTGCATAAAAATTAAAAAAAATTTTTTGCTTCATTACCAAGAAAGTGAAAATGGGAGTAAATATTTCCAAATCATGTATTTTATAAGAATCTTGAATCCAGAATATATAAAATATTCCTACAACTCAAAAATAGAATGACAAAAACCCCCTAAAATATGGGCAAAGGATTTGAATAGACATTTCTCCAAAGAATATAAACAAATGACCAACAAGCTTATAAAAATTTGCTCAATGTCATTAGTCACTAAGGAAAGGAAAATCAAAACCATAATGAAATATCTCTTCACACTAGTTGTAATAAGAAAAAAATAGACTATGACAAGTGTTGACATGATGTGGAAAATTTGGAATCCTCACAGATTGCTGTAAATGTAAAATGCAACCACTGTGGAATAGTTTGATAGTTCCTCAACAAGAAAACATGAATTTATCACATGACCCAGCATTTTCATTCCTAGGCGTATAGCTAAGAGAAATGAAAACATTATTTCCTCACAAAAGCATATATAGGGAATGTGGGGAATTTCATTCAACGTCATGAAACAGAATGTGTATGAACTGCTAATGGAAAATGAATTTGCTCTCTAAACTTTCACCCAAATCACACACATATACATGCACAAACACACACACATACACAAAGCATACATAGGAATGTTCATAGCGGTATAATTCACAACAGTAAAAAAATAGAAACTACTCAAATATCTACCAACTGATGAATGGATAAACAAAGTGTGGTATATCCATGTAATGGAATACTATTTAGCCATAAAAAGGAATAAAGCACAGATACACTCTACAACATGGATAAATCTTAAAAATGTTATGGTAAATGAAAGAAGCCAGACACAAAAGACCACAAATTGTATGATTCTATTCATATGAAAGTCAAGAAAATGCAATTCCATACCAACAGAAAGTAGATGACGATGGTCAAGGGATGAAGGAAGAAGGGAATGCGGTGTGACCATAGTGGTTTTTGAGTTTCTTTCTGAGGGTGAAAATGTTCTAAAATTGATTGTGATAGTTTGTTAGGTGTCAACGAGTCTGCTCTGACTCCCAGCAACCATATGTACAACAGAGCATGGTTTAAATCAGGAAGGGAGTGCATCAGGATTGTATCCTGTCACCATACTTGTTTAATCTGTATGCTAAACAAATAATCTGAGAAGCTGGACTATATGAAGAAAATGTGACATCAAGCTAGGAGGAACACTCATTAACAACCTTTGATATGCAGAAGACAAACTTGGCTCTTGCTGAAAGTGAAGAAGACTTGAAGCACTTACTGATAAAAATCAAAGACTCCAGTCTTCAGTATGGATTACATCTCAATATAAAGAAAATAAAACTACTCATAACAAAACCAATAAGCAATATCATGATAGATAGTGAAAAGATTGAAGTTGTCAGGGATTTCATTATACTTGAATTCACAATCAATATCCATGGAAGCAGTAGTCAAGAAATAGACATTGTATCACACTGGGCAAATCTTCTGCAAAAGACTTCTTTAAAGTGTTAAAGACCTAAGATGTCACTTTGAAGACTAAGGTGTGCCTAACCTAAATCATAGCATAGTGCCTAAGGCACTTGACTGCTAACCAGAAGGCTGGCAGTTCAAACCCACCAGCCAGTCCGCAGAAGGAAGATGGGGCAATCTACTTCCGTAGTGATACTGCTTCGGAAACCCAAGGAGGGGTTGCTATGAGTAGGGTCCAACTCAATGGAACATAACAACAACAACAACAACAACCTAAATCATGATATTTTCAAATGTTTCATATGCATATGAAATTGGACAATGAATAAGAAAGACCAAAAAATAATTGAAGTATTTGAATCATTGTGTTGGTGAAGAATATGAAAATACCGTGGATTGCCAGAAGAATGAACAAATTTGTCTTGGAAGAAGTGCAGCCAGAATTCTCCTTAGAAGCAAGAATGGCCAGACTTCATCTCAAGAACTTTGATCAGATTGTCAGAAAGGACCTGGAGAAGGATATCACATTTGGTAATGGGCAGTGAAAAGGGGAAGACCCTCAGTGAGAAGAATTAACACAGTAGCTGCAACAATGGGCTCAAGGATAGCAAGAACTGTGAAGATGGCCCAGGACTGGACAGTATTTTATTCTGTTGTAAGTAGGATTGCTGGGAGTCCGAGCAGACTTGATGACCTCGGGGGCTCATCTTCCGGCACTATATCTGACATTGTTTCAAGACTATTCATAAAGTTTTCCAGTAATATATCAGAAAGTGTTTCGCTGCTATTCATAAGGTTTTCACCGGCCAATTCTTTGAGAAGTGGATGACCTCTTCTTTCTTCTGAGTCTGACTTAGTCTGGAAGCTCTGCTGAAACCTGCCCACTATGAGTGACTTTGCTGGTATTTGAAATACCAGTGACATAGCCTCCAGCCTCACAGCAAAATGCAAGCCACCACAGTATGACAAACTGACAGACAAGTGATAGGACTGTGGTAGTAGTTGCATTTAAATGGTGAATTATGGTATGTGATTGTGAGTATGGTATGAAACTTACATGTTTTTTCTGAGCTCCACAGACATAGTATCCAATTACTTACTTGAGGTTTCCATTTGCCTACTTCAAAGATGTCTCAAGGACAAGAAATAGGAACTTGATTCATAATATAGCTCTTTCGCAATTGTTCCTCTTTTAGAGTTTCCTACATAGAAGAACATGGCATTAAGATTGGAGGAAGACTCATTAACAACTTTGGTATGCAGATGATACAATCTGCTCAACTGAAAAGGAAGATGATTTGAAGCACTTACTGATTATGCCTGAAAGTGAAGAAAACAATAATCCTTAAAACTGGTCTGATAAACAAGATCATGGTTAAATGGGAAAAAACGATTAAGTTGTCAATAGTTTCCTTCTGTCTGGATCAACAATCTATGTCCATGGAAAGGTGAAGGGAAAGGCAATATATCACACACACACAAAAATGAAACAAAAGAGCACTTTACTGTTTTAAGTAGCAAAGATATCTTTTTAATAACTAAGGTGTGCCTAACCCAAGCTTTAGTCTTTTCAATGACCTGATCTGTATGCTAAAGCTTGACGATGAAAAAAGAAAACTGAAGAATTGATGCATTCTAATTGTGGCGTTGCTGAAGAATATTGAATATACAGGAAAACAAGCAAATCATTCTAAAAGAAATGCACCCAGAATGCTCCTGGTCCTTTTCTACTAATTCAGCCTCATTTCACACTGGATTCATAAATTTTAAAATAAAATCAACAAATGTTACAACCAGATGGCAAAAAATTTACTAATCAGATTATGTGTTTCAATCTTTCAAAAATGTCTACTCATGAAATGCAACACTATTAAACATTTCATGAAAAGATAATTTAGATTTATTTTATTTAAAATTTATTTTTCAATAATAATGCTTGATAGTCTTCTTAATTACTTCATTTATAAATTCATGATTCAATCAAAGAGATAGAAGTTTACACTTTCTTTTTTCATTTTCCCCCATTTTCAGAAGGAGAGGAAGTCTCTTTTTGAATGGAATCTTATTAGAAAGTCAAATGTGAAAGAAGGAAAATTCCTTGCCCTGGCGAAGGGGGAGTTGGGCCTGGGTTTGTCTCTGCTTGACCCCCTTTATACCTCCTGACTTAGAATCTATGTCATGTGGTAACACAATTTTATATTTCATAGTTTAATGTACCAAACACTGTAACCTTGATTTTTTTCATTTGCCTTAATTTTTTGTTCCAAAGTACTTAGTTTTTTAGATTCTTTATATGTATGTGTGTATATATGTATATATGTATACATATATAGACACATACATATATATGTGTCTATATATGTATGTGTGTATATATATATATATATATACACACATACACCAAACTCACTGCTATTGAGTTGATTCTGACTCACAGCAACCCCTCCTTGGGTTTCTGGGGCAGTATCTCTACAGAAGTAGATGGCCCAGTCTTCTTTCGAGGATTGGCTGGTGGGTTTGAACCGCTGGTCTTCTGGTTAGCAGTCAAATGCCTAAGGCACTATGCCACCAGAGCTCCCCCGTATAC
>NW_006921664.1:6749031-6753940 GCF_000298275.1 Orycteropus afer afer | reverse complement strand
ATGTTCATGCCATACACCTCTCTATTGTTTGGCTGGAAGCCACAGGAGCAAGTTCAATTCCAGACTTGAAGCGTGGCTAGGGGCCACAATCTCAATGGTGTCATCAGGCTCTATCAGATCAGCAAACCTGGTCTTTTTTTTATGATTTTGAATTTTGTTCCACATTGTTCTCCCACTCTATCCAGGATCTCCTGCACTGATCCACCTCTGAGTGGTTGACAGTGGTAGCCAGGCACTATCTAGTTCTGCCGGTCTGATGGTCAAATAGGCTGAGGATCACATGGTCTACCAGTCCCATAGGCTAATTGTTTCCATGTGTCTTTGGTTTTCATCATTCTTCTTTGCTCTGGATGAGGTGAGACCCGTTGTTACATCTAGGTGGCTTCTTGCAAGCTTTAAAATCCCAGTCACTAAAAGTAGGATGTAGAATAATGTTTTTGTGTAGTATATTATGCCAGTTGAGCTTGACATCCCCTGCGAACATGGTCCCAAGCCCACAGGTCCAACTACTCACTCCCTTCAGGTAGCTGGCTGTGACCAAAAAGCCACCAAAACCTTGCCCCTCGTCAGCTCTACTATATACCTGGATAGTCTTACAGAACATACAAAAACACAAGTAGAAACATTGTCTGCTAATCCTATACATGGTCATAGGCACACTACCCCCTCCCTAGACATACCTGATTGTTCAGCCCGTCTACCCACCTATACACCCATAGATCAATGCTTGCCATCACTGACAATGCAGTACTGTACATGCCATCACTGACAATGCAGTACTGTACATGCAAAAGTGTTCATCTTTGTTGTCTGTACCTGTCATGTACCCCTCTATGTCTTCCTCTTCCTCAGTGCCGCCGTGTGATCACTCACATTTGGCCATGTACCTATATTTTTTTAAAATTGTCAACATTATCTTCATTCTTCTTGTAGTTCATTTCTATTGATTTATATTACTTTCCATTCTTTCCCTGGTCACCTGTACTGTATTCATTTCTCCTGGAGAATCACCTCAAGGGTTCTCTATTACAGTTTACAGAAAAATCCATCATTTGAGATGCACTTTTTCATTTGATAAAATTAATGTTGTTTTTAGAAACACTATTTATTCCTTTGCTGACCCTGTAAATGCTGTTTGTGTGCACATGGAGCATGCTGAGATGAGCACATAAATGCCAATCCTCACATAAAGTCTACTTGTTCTTTCCCACCCACATGACACCTTCTCAAATGTCTGGGTTCCATTCCTTCAACATTTTCCCCACCTCCAAGTACTAATGTCTCCAAAGGTCTTCTGGTGAGTATTTAATAACTGGGTCTCTGGGAGGGGAAAAAACACTGATTTATATTGTTTGCTGGTCTAAGTGGTATTTCTACCCTAAAATATTTCAAATTACCAATGTTGTCACTTTGTTGGGAGAGAGGCAGTATGGCACTGCATTTATAGTATGTGCACCATACAGATACAATTGTTATGTAGCTGCTATTGTGTCAGCCCCTTGTACAACAGATTGGAGCATTGTGATCCATAAGGTTTTCTCTGGCTGATTTTCAGAAGTATATTACCAGTCATTTCTTCCTAGTCCATCTTAGTTTAGTAGCTACACTGAAACCCCATCACAACATGCAAGCCTCCATTGATAGATGGGTAGTGGCTGCACCTGAGGTGCACTGGGAAGGCATTGAACCCAGGTCTCCTGCATGGAAGGTAAGAATTCTACCCTTGAACTACCACTGTCTTCTACAGATAGAGTACATGTAAATAACTCAAAGAGCATAGATAGTAGTAGGAGCTCTGGTGGCGTAGTGTCTAAGGCATTTGGCTGCTGAGCAGAAGGCTAGAAGTTAAAACCCACCAGCCACTCCTCAGAAGGAAGATTGGGCAATCTACTTTGGTAGTGATATGACCTCGGAAACCCAAGGAGAGGTCACTATGAGTCAGATCTGAATTGACGGCAGTGAGTTTTTTTTTTTTTTTTTTCCCTAGATAGTAGTAAAATAATTATGAAGTTATGAGGTTTGAGTAGTTATGTGTTTTTAATATAATGTATTTAATGGTAAGTTTTTATAATATAATTTTAATAATGGCTGTGTTTGACAACTGGCTCACAAGATTCCTGAATCTTTAACATTTAGTTCTTGTGAACTGGCACAAGCTGGCTCCAGTAAAACACTGACTATCCTGTTAGCATCCTGCCAGTAACTGGAGGTGGTAAAGATCAAGAGCTATCTTCCCACACATCAAAGAACAGTATGAAGCAGAGATGGCAAATAGGTTTAATATAGATGCCAATTCTTATCAATTGCTGATAACTTAGAAGGCTGTGTTAAACAGAATCCTGAAACTTTGTTATGTAAAAAATATATTAACAATGTCTATTATTGACTAAGAAGGGTAGCATGTTAGATTTTATTCTACATATTTTCATCCCCTTTTTTAAGCGATGGAGCTCTGGTGGCATAAAGCCTAAGGCACTGCTAACTGCTAACCAAAAAGTTGGTGGTTAAAACCTACCAGCCACTCTGTGGAAGGAAGATGGGGCAATCTATTACCACCTTTCTATGCAACTCTAAAGAATAATGTAGAATTACAAAACACTGTGTCACGTGGATTAATTTAGAGGACATTAGGATGAGTGAGGGAGCTCTGGTAGCATAGTGGCTAAAGCACTTGACTGCTAACCAGAAGGTTGGCGGTTCAAACCCACCAGCCACTCCTCGGAAGGAAGGTTGGGCATTCCTACTTCCGTAGTGATACTGCCTCGGAAACCCAAGGAGGGGTCGCTATGAGTCGGGCCCGACTCGATGGCAAATAACAACAACAACAACATATATATATATCTTGACATACCAAAGATTATTACTTGTTACCAGGGGTAGGAGTGAGGGGGGAAAGGTGAAACTTGTTTGCGGGGCAATGAGTTTATGCTAATGGTGGTAGAATATTTTGAAAATGGTAGTAACAATGGTGACACTATATGAAAACTGTCATCCATGTCACTGAGCTGTAAATGGGATAGTTGTTATGTTGGTGAATGTCTTATTGTGTATGTTTTCACCACAATAAATGTGAAAAAAAAGAGGAACGTAGAAAAGATTTACCACCTTAGAAACCCAATGGGAGTTGCTATGAGTCCGAATCAACTTGATGGCAGTAGGTTTTTTGTTTTGAAGTAAACAATTAGGTGCTTGGTTACTAACCAAAAGGTTGGTGGTTCAAATCCACTTAGAAGCCCCTTAAAAGGAAAACCTGGTGATCTAATTCCAAAAGATTATAGCCATTGAAAACCCAATAGAGTGTAGTTCTATTTTGGAACACATGGGATCACCATGAGTTAGAGTTGACCTCGATGGTAACTGTCTTTATTTTTTTTTTTTTTAAATGCATATTTTCCCACTAAGTAATAGAGGAGTGTCCTCTTATCTGGTAACACAAATGTCATAAGTAGCTGGCTGTAAAGAACAGAAGTTTGTTTTCTACCAGTTATGGAAGCTAAAAGTTGAAATCAGGGTCTTGACCATATTTCCTCTTCATTATTAGCCCCAATCATTCCTTTATTCCTGACATGGCTTCTGTCTTCCTCCAGGTGTGCCTGCTTCTGTGTCTCAGTTGTTTTTATAACTCAGAAGTGATTAGGCTTGGGATTCACTCCACAATGACATGACCTAGATTGATTACTAATTAGATCAAATTATGGAAGGTAATGCCCCCCACCCTAGGCCAAGTGATTTAATTATATATATCTAGGAATTTAATACATAATTTTGGGAATACAGTTCAATCTATAACAGGAACTAGGTGGGCGTAGGAGATCTATATTGGTCTCTTCTTTTACATCTACTCATACCTGAAATGTGCTTCCTGGAAGTTTTCCAGCTACCAGAAATTATCAACCTCTTTACCTCCATCTCCCCCCAACATTTTTGGTATTTTTTGCTGCATCCCAGACCCTGCCCTATGCACATTATTCTGGAACTCTGCTTCAGTAGCTATGATGTTAGATTGGAGGATGTCACTAAGAAAGTTCTTTCTCAAGACCCTGACTAATATTCTGGGGAGCTCTGGCACTGGTTTGCATTATCTTGTCTCCCTGACCTTCTTCTTCTTTCAAAGAAAATATTTTATTATAATTTTTATGAAAATATACACAGCAAACAAGGTTCCCATTCAAAATATAATGTCCAATGACATTGATTACATACAATATCTACACATAATGTTCAGTGACATAGGTTACATTCTTCACATTGTGTCAACTTTCTCATTACTTCCATCCTACTTGTTCCATTCTCATTTACTTAGTCTCACTGGCCTTCAATCTTCTCATCTGTGGTTTAGAGTAACTGTTGTTTATTTGATCTCATATCAGTACTTTTTTTTTTTAAAGAAGAACATAGTACTCAAGGATGACATTCATCAGATTTTGAGCTAACTTGCTATTTAATTTAAAGATAAGGGATAGTTTCACTTCAAAGTTTAAAGAGTATCTGGAATAATAGTTAAGGGAATCCCTCCAGTCTCTATGGGTCCAGTAAGTCTGGATTCTTTGAGCATTTGAAATTCTATACCACATTTTTCTCCCTTTCTATTAGACCCAATTATTGTGACACTGATCAAAGTGTTTGGTAGTGGTGGAAGGGCATCATCTAGTTCTTCTGGACTCAAGATAGAGGAGACAGTGGTTCATGGAGACAATTATTCCTGTAGGCTGAATCCTTTTCCAATTCTCAGCCTTCCTTCTTTCTCTTTTGTTCCAGATGAATAGAAACCTATAGTTGTGTTTTAGATGGCTGCTCATCAGCTTTTAAGACCTAAGATACTACTCATCAAACTAGGATGTATAACATAAATTTTATGGACTATATTATGCCAATTGACTAAATTGTCCCACAAGTCTATTGTGTTAGA
>NW_006921664.1:6742016-6748592 GCF_000298275.1 Orycteropus afer afer | reverse complement strand
ATGTCCACAGATATACTGGAAGCAGGCCACACCCTTAAGGAAACTCCCTTTCAACAGATTGTCTGCTCAAAACATAGTCATCTGATCCCATCATGGGAACAACCACACCACAACAGCTCAAACCACACAGGATTGTGGTCCAGCCAAGTTGACACATAGCTCCAACTATCACATCTATGTCCCTGGTCTTCTTGTCCTTGGTCTGTAATCTATCTTGTGACATCTACTCTCACACCTGCATTTGGTGGCCCACTTGGAGTCTCTTCTGTGTCTATAGACTTCAAAGTCTTGTTTTTCTCTCAGCTCAGCCTGTCAGGCTCCTACCTCCATGGGCAAATGCTATTATCTCTTCTAAACTGAGGGTCAAGGAATCCTTCTCTACCAGTTGTGCCCTCCTTCTGCTCTCTAAGTTTTCATATTTTTTTTCCCTCTTCCCAGCCAGAGCAGAAGGATTTAGTAGTTATTTACAAGATCAATGACATATTCTGAGATTACTTGCACAGTACCTGGTAAACCAGCTCGTGACAAAGTGTTAGTTCTGGAATGTACTTTTCAACCTATAAATGCTCTCCCTAAGAAGGTTAAGACTTGCAGGTGGAAAATATATCAATTATTGTTGTTGGTAAGTGCCACTGAGTTCACTCAGACTCATAGCAATGCTATGTATGACAACAAAATATTGCCTTGTCCTGAGTCACCCTTACAATAGTAAGTGTCTTTGAGCCCCTTATTGCAGCCACTGTGTCAATCCATCTTATTGAGCATCTTCCTCTCTTTCTCTGACCCTCTGCTTTAGCAAACATGATATCCTTTTCCAGGGATTGGTCCCTCTTGATAACATATCTGAAACAAAGTCTCACCATCCTCTCTTCTAAGGAGCACTGTAGTTGCACTTTCTCCAAGATAATTGTATTTTATATAATTCCCCCAACCCTTAGATAATATGCTTTTTATTGCTAGAAAATGGTGACCAGGAATATTAGAATCCAAGGACCTTCCTTTGGCTTTTAAAGGTTAAATATATTTGAGAAAACCTTGTTGGCATTTTCATAACAAATAGAGGCTCAATAATTTCCCTTTGTTATACTAACCCTTGGCTTTTGAAAGATAACCAGAAGTTGTCTGTACTTGTCACTTAGATGACAGACTATCTTTAATCCTGAAACAAGGTTGCAATATGGTTAACATGTTTTTAACATAAAAAATTCTTGTACTTTTAGGAAGAGGAATAGCACAGAGATAAAAAGAGAAGGCAGTTGCTAGAGCTGCTGCATGAAGTCCTGGGTGGAGTGATTGGCTGCTAACAGAAAGAAGAGTGATTCATGTCCACCCGGCGGTGCCTGGCAATAAAGGCCTCATGAGCTACTACAAAAAAAAAAAAAAAAAAAAATCAGCTATTGCAACCCTACTGAGCACCATCCTAGTCTGACACATGTGATTGCATGAGTTGGAGTTGACTCAGTGGCAACTGGTATAATTGGTAGACCTGCTGCTGCTTGATGGAGAGATGAGTTGCACATTTTGGCTTTTGACTTTTCTAATTTTAAAAGACTGCCAAAAGAACTAACAAGTCTGTCCTGGAAGAAGTGCAGCCAGAATGCTCTTTGGAAGCTCTAAGAATGTCTAGACTTCATTTGACCTACTTTGGTCTTGTTGTCAGAAGGGACCATTGCCTGAAGAAGGATATCATGCTTAGTAAAGTGGAGGAGGGTCAGTGAAAAAGGGAGAGGCCCCCAGTGAGATGGATTGACACAGTGGCTGAAATGATGGGCTCAGGTATAGCAAAGATTGTGAAGTTGGCACAGGACTGAGCAGTGTTTCGTTCTGTAGTACATAGGGTCACTACGAGTTGGAGCCAAATCGACGGCACCTAGCAACAATGATTTTAAAAGCAGTATTGAATTTGTAAGCTCTTTGGTTATAGACACCAACCCTTAGATAGGTGGGCTCCCTCATCATTGAAGAAGGGATTGTCATAGTGTTCACAAAAAGTAGACCCTTTGGGGCCAGAGGTAAGATGAGACAAATAGGCAGCAGAAGTAATAAAAGAAAGAATGCCAGAAATGATACTTTAAAAATAATTCTATAAAATCATAGAAAGTAGAGAGGTCTTTAGAATGAAAATCTGATGAGCACCCAAACACTGATTTTTTTTTTTTTTTTTTTTTTAATCTGTGGAAGGATAGTTAGTGATTTGAACAACAACACTCACAAGTTTGTTTTTAACTATGATCTAAGTTCTTAGCCTTTGAATGCTGGGGGAAAAGAGAGGAGATATAAAGTTTCCTAAAGAAAAATGAGAACAAAGGTAAAGAAGATGGAATGTGACTGCTTTACAAACACAGGATTCAGGAAATGCCTTGAACTGAGACAAAATGGAAGTAACTCTGCTTCTTATGGACTATTTACTTGAAGCATATTTTATCTTAAACATATCCTTGTGTGTGCTGTTTTCATTATCCTCATTAGAAGATGAACACTTAGTTTAAAATTCTTGTCTTTCATTCCCTCAAGACTCATCAAATGCTAGATTAATGTAGGAGGGCAAATAATATTGTAAAAGAATTTTTTTCCTTACTAAATCACAGGGAACATTACTTTTAAAAAACATTCTTTGGAGAGAAAGGGTCTTTTCACAGTGGTAACGCTTCATATTTTAGATGAAAATGTGCATTTAATTAAAATTCCATATGACAATCACAGTATATTATTTAAATACCAAATGATTATTAAAATCACATTTAATTGTGGTTGAACAATATAACAGATATATACCCATGAAACAGCTGTTAAACATCACCAAAATTTTCTCGATCAGATTTTTTTCTTAAGCGTTTTCCAGTGGCAATCAGCTTGGTTTTAAAAAAAAATATTTCTTTTACACACACACACACACACACCACTAACATTATGAAAAGAAATTCTGTTGAAGTGAATAGCAATTTTTCAAAGATGAGCAGTGACTCAAAAATAATGTTGTTAGCTGTCATTGAGTCAATCTGTCTCATTGCAACCCCAATGTGTCAGAGTAGAACTGTGCTCCATAGGGTTTTCAATAGCCAAGGTTTCAGAAGTAGATAGCCAGGCCTTTCTTCCCAGGCACCTCTAGGTGAACTCTAATCTCTTACCTCTTAGTTAGCATCTGAGTGCATTAACTGCTTGCATTACTCAGGGACTTCAAACAAAATATACTTTGAGCTTTCCCTTTCTGCTTGAATATCTTTACTATGCTGCACTAAAATATTGGACCAGAGACCACCTAGAGAAGATAAAGTATGTGTCACATTGAAGGTGGAAGAGAAGAGAGATCTACAGACCTCAAAAGAATATTAACAGGCAAGGAAACTATAATTGCATGCTTCAGATTATTCAAAAGCGTTTTGTGAGGCTGACTGTGCTCTACAAAGCAATGGTTGTATTCTGTCATATCTCCACATTATTTTGGAAACACTTGATATCAAATACTCATTTACAAAACAGTTGACTAAAATAATTGTTCTAGGAAAAAGTGGTTCCTGGGTAGACAAATTATAAGTGAGGCAATTGCTGCTACCAGTTTCAGAGGCAAGATTGTGAAGGGGAAAATATTAGACTTTTTTTTTCTCTCTTCTCTTCTTTTTGGTGCACTCACTCACTTTGTAGTTCTTATGACAACCTCTTTCCACTATAGTATATTACAGAAATGTCTTGTCCCCCAGAAGTCTGGTTTTCTACAGTTAACGTTCCTTCCTGCTTCTAATCTCTTCCCTAACAAATACCCATTCATTATCATCTAGACAAATGGCAAACTGTTTAAAATAATCCACACTAATGGAGAAACTTCCAGGGAGCTTTCCACAGTTATGAAAAGGAGTCACATAAATAGAACTTTTCCCCTCCCCATCTCAGCCCTGCTCTCTCCCTCTCTTTTCTTTCTCTCTGCCTCTAATTTTCTTTGATTTTAGAAAAGCAACACTGAATTTCTGGGTAAGAATGTGATGTCAGCACAAGTGTCTAATGCTTCTCCTTCCAGATTCCCCTTAAAATGACCAATAGATATAAAAATACGAACAACAACAACAAAAAATATATATATAGCATAAACACTGACTCATGGGAAGATTTAAATGTACAACAAATTGCCAAGAATTTCTGTTAGATGAAACTGAATTTAAAAAAAAAAAAAAAAGACCAAATCATGATTCACTCTAAGTGAAAGAGGAGCCATGTATAGACAAAATCAGTGGAAGAGGTACAGGCAGAAATCTGCTAACACCCCACAGGTTTAAGGAGCCTGGGCTGGACAGGAGGCTTAAGCAATGGCAAGCTAGGAACTTGTCTGGATTCCTTCAGTATGTTTGAAAAGTTTAAGTGGCTTCACAGTCACGAAGCAAGGGCAGTAGAGCCTCAAATGCATCTCAGCTTATTTCCTAAGGATATATTCTTGTGGGACCATAAAAACGGCATGGCAGAGGCATCTGACCTCCTCTAACTCCATAAGGGGGAGAGAGAATCACCATCAGCATCACCCAAAGGTTGATTCCTATGAGATAGAGGCCAGACATACCTCCTTTGTACAACCTTCATTGCATTGGCCACTCAGAAATCACAGATAAATGCTCACGACTATGGGATGTATTAGGGAAGTAACAGGCTAAAATTCAGGATATGAAAAGACTCAGGACACAGTTCTTCAATCAGACAGCTTCTGCTCAACCATGGCCATAGGCAGACCTCTCCCTGTCCCTCTGGTGCCTTGGGCCTCTTGGACTGGCCCAGCCTCTTCCCTGCTTGGGCAAGTGTTACAATGCACTTTAACTCTGCCAATGCGTGTCCACATGCACTGCATTCCACCAGGAAGCTTCCTGCCTGAAGGCACTCAGTTCTCTTGCTCTGTGGGCTGGGAAGCCCACCTCACTATCTCACCATCTCCTACCAGTCTTCTCATTCTGCTGCCTCTGCTGCTGCTTCTCACCCTCTCTCACAATCTCCAGGGTTACAAATCTCTCTGTCCTGGGTTTAGGGAGTTCCCAGCACAGGGACCCTGGGTCCAAAGGATGTGCTCTTCTCCTGTCTCTTATTCTTGGTAGTAGTCAGGTCCCCCTTTCTGCCTCTGGGATGGCTTATTTCAAACCAAGCAGGATGGCAAAACCAAGCCCCTTGTCAGGGTCCCGTACACCTTATTTGCATGGTACCAACCTCACAAGGTTACAAGTACCTTATTTGAATTATTGCAAACTGTCCAATCCCCTTGGCGGGTCAAAAACACCTTATTTGCATAGTTTCACAAAATCATTTGGTGGGCATCACAAGACTATAGCTAAATGGTCCTATAAAAGTGGACCATGGACTGTAGTGACTATCAGTATTTTTATGACTGGTTAGAACAGTAGTCTAGAGAAATATGGTGCCCTTTCATATCTCCACTAAGCAGCAAACTATTGTGCACTTTTAATGATTCCTCATAAATTTTGAAGATTTAAAGATTCATTATTTAATAGATTAAAAAAAAAAAAAAAAAACACCTGGCAATTCATAGTTGTTTAACTCCTTCATGACTGAATCATTTTCTGCTTTGAATTTTTGTTAATAAATGTTTTCAGTAATGGAAAGCATGCTGAAATCAAGAAAAAAAATTTTGTGAACTCTGGTGGTAGGATTGGTAAGGTGAGGCCTGTTTATTCAGATTCACATAGTTATACAGGTTCCTGCCAGGTGGTAGCACAGACTGCAACTGAGATCTCAGATTCCTAGGAAACCTGAAGGAGCTCTGGTAGCATAGTGGCTAAGACACTTGACTGCTAACCAGAAGGCTGGCGGTTCAAACCCACCAGCTACTCCTCAGAAGGAAGGTTGGGCAATCTACTTCCACGGTGATATTGCCTCAGAAACCCAAGGAGGGGTCACTTTGAGTCAGGTCTGACTTGACGGCACATAACAACACCAGGAAACCTAAGAGATGAAAATATTTGTGGATAATATATGTTCCATGGGTCACACAACAGTTAATTTGTATTTGCATATCAATGAAGCTAAATTATTTATTTTAATATACTTTGGACATTTGTATTCTTCTTCAGCTTTTTTTTTTTTTTGCTACCCTTTAGACTCTTTAGATAATGGTTTATCCTCCCTTCCCCACTCATCCCTGGTAACTATCAAAGAATATTTCTTTTTTTGTGAAACCTCTTTTCTTAAATTTTCACAATAGTAGTCTCATACAATATTTGTCCTTTTGCAATTGACTAATTTCACTGAACATATGGCTTCTAAGTTCATCTATGTTATGAGATGTTTTGCAGATTCATCATTGTTCTTTAATGTTGTGTAACATTCCATTCTGTGTATGTACCATAAGTGATCCTGTCCTCTGTTGATTTATATATTTTTGGCTCTTCATTGGATGCGTAGATGTGATAGTTGAAGATGTGTCAACTTGGCTGGACTCCAGTTGTGAGTGGTGGTTCCCATGATGGATCACATGACTGGGTTCTGAGCGGCCGGTCTGCCCGGGGGAGTTTCCCCGGGGGTGTGGCCTGCCTGCAGTGCTATCCCAGGGACAGGCTGGAAGAACGGCATTCCGGACTATATACTTCC
>NW_006921664.1:6739215-6740351 GCF_000298275.1 Orycteropus afer afer | reverse complement strand
TTGTTCGTCTCTTCCTATTCTGGAATTCCGATCACACATAAATTATTCCTTTTGATGGTGTCCCATATAAATCTTAGGCTTTCTTTATTTAATTTTTTTTTTCCTTATTGTTCCCTTAATAAAATAGTATTGAGAGATTTGTCTTCAATCTCACTAATTCTGTCTTCCATTGATTCAATTCTATTCCTTTGTTCTTTTAATGTGTCATCTATTTCTGAAATTTCAGTGTTAATATTCTGGAATTCTATTTGTTCTTTTTGTGAGGTTTCTAATTTTTCATTTATTTTGTCAATTTGTCCTTGGATTGTTTTCCTCAGTCATTCTGGAGTTTTTTTTCTGTGTTTCCCTTGATTATGTCAGTGTTTTCCTTGATCTATTTCTCAGTCTTTTGAAGGTATCTAAATACAATTCTTTTGAATTCCATATCAAGTAGTTCCAATGCCACTTCTTTCTCAAGGAAATTTTCTGGCTCTGCACTTTGGTCCCCTGTTTGTACTACATAATCTTACTTCTTTATGTAGACTGAGATTGTCAGTTGTCTTCAAGACATTGTGATGTCATTATATTTGTATTTAATTGGTGATTGCATGTTGGTGTGATTCACTCTTTTTTTTTTTTCCACTTTATTTTGTTTTGATATATCCAGGCAAGGGGCTGGTGTGCTATTCTGTTTATTAGTTTGTAAGATCTAAGGCACTCAGCACCTGTCTGAGTGAGGGAGTGAGAATGTGTGCACTGACCTTTGTTTGCTTTTCATTTAGAGTAGTTGAAGGTGGTATTGGTCACCAATACCAGTTGGGTTGGTATTGGTCATTGTCCATCATTGTTCAGAAAGTGCAGAAGCAGGTAGTGGTCTTCTCCTAACTCATTAAAAAACCCATTTGTGTAGAGTCAGATCTGACTTATAGCTAACCCTCCTTGGGTTTCTGAGGCAGTATCATTACACAAATAGATTGCTCAACCTTCCTTCAGAGGAGTGGCTGCTAGGTTTGAACTGCCTGGCTTCTGGTTAGCAGTCAAATGCCGTAGGCACTAAACCACCAGAGCTCCCAGGAGGTGCAGATTTGGTTGACTTGTGTGGGTAGTGTTGCTGTCTCATGCTGGGTGGGACAAAAAAAAAAAAAAAAAGAAAAAAT
>NW_006921664.1:6734356-6738404 GCF_000298275.1 Orycteropus afer afer | reverse complement strand
CTGGAAGCACTCACTCAGCTATGCCAAGAGATTTGGAAGACAGCTACCTGGACAACTGACTGGAAGGCATCCATATCTGTACCCATTCCAAAGAAAGGTAATCCCACAGAATGTGGAAATTATCAAACAATATAGTTAATATCACATGCAAGTAAAATCTTACTGAAGGTAATTCAAAAATGTTTGCAGCATTATATTGACAGAGAACTTCCAGAGGTGCAAGCTGGATTTAGAAGAGGACACGGAATGAAGGATATCATTGCTGATGTCAGATGGATCTTGGATCAAAGCAAAGAACACCAGAAAGATGTTTACTTGTGTTTTATTGACTATGCAAAACCATTTGATTGTGTGGATCATAACAAATTATGGGTAACATTGAGAAGAATGGGAATTCCTGAACACTTGATTGTACTCATAAGGAACCTGCACATAGACCAGTAGGTTGTTTTTCATACAGAACAAGGGGACACTGCATGGTTTAAAATCGAGAAGGGAGTGTGTCAGGGTTGTATCCTTTCACTATACTTATTCAATCTATATGTTGAGCAAATAATCCGAGAAGCTGTAGTACATGAAGAAGAATGTGGCATCAGGATTGGAGGAAGAATCATTAACAACCTGTTATACACTGATGACACAACTTTGCTTGCTGAAAGTGAGGACGACTTGAAGCACTTACTGATGAAGATTAAAGAATACAGTCTGCAGTATGGATTCATCTCAATATAAAGAAAACAAAAATCCTAACAACTGGACCAATAAGCAGCATAATGATAAATGGAGAAAAGACTGAAGTTGTCAGAGACTTCACGTTGTTTGGTTCTATAATCAACATCAATGGAAGCAGTAGTCAGGACATCAGACGATGTATAGCACTGGGCAAATTGGCTGCAAAGGACCTCTTTCAAGTGCTGAAGAGCAAAGATATCTCCTTGAGGACTCCTTAGTCCTGAGACAAGCCATAGTACTTTCAGTTGCCTCATGTACATGGGAGAGCTGGACAATGAATAAGGAAGACCGAAGAAGAGTTGATGCTTTTGAGTTGTGGCGAAGAACGTTGAAAGTACCATGGACTGCTAAAAGAACTAAAAATCTGTCCTGGAGGAATTGCAGCCTGAATGCTCCTTGTAAGTGAGAATGGCCAGACTTTCTTTGACATACTTTGGTCATGTTATCAGAAGGAACCATTCCCTGGAGAAGGATGTCATGCTTAGTAAGGTGGAGGGTCAACAAAAGAGGGGAAGGCCCTCAGTAAGATGGATTGACACAGTGACTGCAGTGATGGGCTCAAGTATAGCAAGTATTATGGAGCTGGTGCAGGACTGGGCATGTTTTATTCCACTGTGCATAATAGGGTCACTATGAGTTGGAGATGACTTGATGGCACCTAACAACAACAGAAGACAAGTAAAATAAGGAGTATAAAAAACACATAAACACTTAACATAAACAAACAACCACCACCATAAAAAAAGAAAAGAAAACAGTAAAAAGGGAAAAAAATGAGAAGGACAAAGAGAAAGAGAAAAACAACAAAATCTGATGAGAGGGAACAGAGAAGAGAACAAGAGAAAAAGTATGGTAAGGAAAAACAAGAATGGTGCTAAAAGAAAAGCAAGATATGGGAAAGCAAAAGGAAAGAAAAAAGAAAAAATGGAACAAGGAAAAGTGAAAAAGAAAAAACAAAAACAAAAAACAAAACAAAACAAAAACCCAAGAACCACAGAAGGGAAAGAGAAGAAAAAATCAAAAGAAGAGAAGAAAAGGAGAGAAAAATAATAATAATTAAAAAATTAAAGAGAGAGAGAGAGAAAAAACTGGGTGGGCAGGGCACCTGGGTGGTATTCTAGCTGGACAAGTAGGTGTCAAAGAGCAGGGCATCTGGCTCCAGAAGGAGTTCCTGTCAGCTCAAAAGACAGCTGGGGATAGGGTGCCTGGTCCCAAAAGGAGTTCCTGCTGTCCCAAAATGTGGCAAGGCATGTGACACCTAGTCCCAGAAAAAGTTCCTACTGTCCTAAAAATCTGTTGTGTCTGGGTCAACTGATCCCCCCAAAAGTTCTTGCTGTCTCAAAGGGTGGCTAGGTATAGGTTGCCTGGACCCAAAAAAAGTTGACAGCCCAGAATATGGTGGAAGCAGGTCATCTGATCCCAGAAAAGTTGTTGATGGCCCAAAAGGCAGCTCAGGGCAGTGTTCTTGGTCAAGAACTAGTTCCTGCCTACTCAGAAAGCAATTTGGTGCAGGGTATCTGATCCTCAAAGCCTGCTGGCCTAGAAAATGACTGGGGTTAGGGTGCCTAGACCCAGAACCAGTTTCTGCTTGCCCAGAAGGCAGTTGGTGGCAGGATGCCCAGTCCAGGATGAAATTCCTGCTGGTCCAGAAGGTGGGTGGGTTTGGGGAATGGTCACACCTCCACTCACCAGGAGGGTGTGGGATATAAGGGGAACAAGGGGAATATTGCACTTTTCTGGTCACCAGCACCAGGTGGTTGCCTGTGTGGTCCTTGGCAGGCAGAGCTGATTATGAGGTTATTGTCCTGATCAAAATGTCAATTGCAAATATTCAAAATGGCCACTTTGCCAGGCCAGACAACAGTCCACTGCTCTGCTTTTCTCCTTGTTTGTTGTTTTCTTTCAGTTTCTTCTACTAGTTGGTATTTAATCCTCTTCTTTATCTTTCCCTTTGAAGGTCAGGGTTCTAAGATTATCATCTTTATCTGTTTCAATTGGTTTCTCATTTGTTTGTTGTAGAAGGTCTGGGTAGCTTGTTTGCCTATTCTGCCATCTTGCTAGAAGTTTCTATGTATTCCTCTTTGTGAATCACCTGTGCTCATTGCTTCATTTTGGTGCTATCCATGTCACATTGATTTGTGAGATCCTTACATTCAGGAGGAGACAGTACCTTCAGAGATATCTGTGACTGTAGTACTTTATTTCAATATTATAAAGCAGAGAAAATATGCTTCTTGTAGAAGTGTGCCATTATACTTTACTGCCTTGTTTCTTGCTTTTTTTCTGATTCTTTATAGAAGATGCCTTGATTGCATACTGTTTTGCATTTAAGATTTTTTTTTTTTTTAGTTGTATGGGAATCTGGCAATATATACAGTGACCGTATTTTAAGAATCTCAAATCAAATCACATTAGCTGATAAATGGAGAGAACAGGACACTTTTCTTTGGCGAATGTCTCAGAAACAGTAGTTCAGGTGCTTGACATAGGTACATAAATTTTCTGTTATACTAACAGATCTTGCAAACAAAGAATGTAGCTTGCTTGACTTTTAATTGCCCCCTGTGGCCTAGCAAGGTGTCATAAGGTAGGTCTGCAAATATAAGAGATTAAAAGATAAATTTTAAGAAGTTGAGGAACATGACCCAAAGCAACAAAGACAAACGAGTGGGGAGCAGAAGCCTCCCCAAAACTGAGTACTGTGGCAATAAGGGACCAAAGGTGAACATTGCCTGTAGTTTTGCTTTAGGAGATTTAATATCCAGGGCAGGCAGAGCAAATTCCATACTTAAACAAACACATTCTATCCAGTTCACAATAAGCTTTCGAAGTCATCTATGGCAATTGAACAGTATTAAATTTCATCAGAATGAAAACCAAAAGTAAACTTGTTGCTGTCAAGTCAACTCTGATCTGTGGTGACCATATATTACAGAGAACTGCCCCAAAGGATTTCTTGTCTGTAATCTTTAGGGAAGCAGGTCATCAGGCCTTTCTTCCATGATGCCATTGGATGAGTGGAAATTGTCAGTCTTCAGGTTAATAGTCAAGCACAAACCTCTAGCACCATCCAGGGACCTTTTTAATATGAATAATAATAATAAAAAACTCACTGCCATTGAGTCAGATCTGACTCATACAGACCCCTCCTTGCGTTTCTGAGGCAGTATCTCTACTGAAATAGATTGCCTAATCTTCCTTCTGAGAAGTTATTGGTGGGTTTGAAGCACCAGCCTTCTTGTTAGCAGTCAAATGCCTTAGGCACTAGACCACCAGAGCTCCAATTTGTTGTTGTTATGTGCCGTTGAGTCGGACC
>NW_006921664.1:6730294-6733726 GCF_000298275.1 Orycteropus afer afer | reverse complement strand
AAAAAAAAAAAAAAAGTAGCTTGTGCGGGATACCTGGATATCTTATTCTTTACTTGCTACTCCTGCAAATACTTTACAGACCATCACTGTGAGAGGCTGCAGAGGAGCAAGAGTCATGCCCTGGGGACATTTCTCTCATCCCATTTGAAGAAACTAATGAAAAAGACTGCGTTCAGAGCTGCAGCAGCTTGCATTTCTGCACAATTGAATTCCACACTCTAATGAGTTCCCCTAAATCTGCCATCAGATGGCTTTATTGACTTTCTGATCATAATTAACCAACACTCACTTTTTGCAGTTATTTGGGCTTTTATTTTTTCCTCTCATTCTGTGATTTGAATGTCTAGGCTCAGCTTAAGTCATGGATTCCAACAGATATTTAGTGACCCAAGACACCAACAAGGGACACTGAGTCTCATTTTAATTTCTGAAAGAAATATTATTTGGGGATGAAGGGTGGATGGGTAGGGTGGGGAAGGAAAGCAGACTAGAGTGCTTTCCAGGACTATTTGTTGTATTAAAAGCAAAATAGGAGAAAAGCAACCCATCGATAGGTAATTGACAGTTTGTGATATTTTCATTACTTTTCAATTAGAGGAGGTGATAGAACATTCGGTAACCATCTAGATCAATAAATCCCCCAGCTTAGAAAGGCTTGGCTTCATTAGAAACATGTACTGGTTAAAGTTGTAGTTGAATGGCACTAAGTCAGTTGCCACCTTTTCTTTTTTACTTGTGGGCTGACTGAGATAGGACCCTGTGATATATGAGCAATTAGACAAAGACCCCATTCATTGTTTTTTCTGAAGTTCTCTTCAGCTTCCTCATCATTTAAATTTGATTTTCAGAGTGTCCAACACACTGCCCAAGTTGATGAAGGGTCATTAAATAGATATTATATTTTAACTCAGGGACACACACACATACACACAAAGTTCGTGGCCTGCAAGCACTTTGTAAATGGCTCTTTGTAACAGGGAGCAGATAGATTTAAGTGCCTCACTATTAAGAGCTGGGACCTTGCACCTAGGGGGATATAGATGAGTTAATTAATTAGTGACATGGTCTTTATGGGCAGACCCAAGAGTCCCATTTTCCTGATGGGGGATTTGTGATCTAGAGGAAATTAAGATCAGTATAGCTGAGGGGTAATTGCATAGATATCATTTAAAGGCAATTAAATCCTGTCCTCTAAGCCCAAGTTTCTGCTTTCCTTCCCTTATATTCTAATAATCACCCTCTGCCTTAGTTGATTTCAACTCATAACGACCCTATAGGACAGAGCAGAACTGCCTCACAGCGTTTCCGAGGTTGTAGTCTTTAGGGAAGCATATCCACGTCTTTCTCCTATGGAGTTGATGGTGGGTTTGAACCACTATTCATTTGGTTAGCAGCTGAGTGTTTAAGCACTGAGCCACCAGGGCTCCTTCCTAATGATCATGTGTCCTTCTTCAACCCTGTTTCATTGATGACTACTGTTTTCTGGGGCAGTTTACTTAACTTCTAAGTCTTAGTTTCCTAATTTGTACAATGGAGATGATGACATCTTCCTTGCAAGGTTTTTGTGAAAGTTAAATGAGGTTAAAAGACTCTTGGAGTCTCTAGGGAAAACTGGTGGTGTAGTGGTTAAAGTATTTGGCTGTTAAACCAAAAAGTCGGTGGTTCAAACCCACTGGCCACTCAGCATAAGAAAGATGAAGCAGTTTGCTTCTGTAAAGATTCACAGCCTTAGAAACCCTATGAGCCAGTTCTACTCTGTCCCAAAGGATAACTGTGAGTCAGAATCATAGTCTCTGACTGGTGCAAAGGGTTAACACATTTACCTATTAACTGAAGAGTTGGTGGGGTTTGATTCCACCCAGAGAAGCCTTGGAAAAAAGGCCTAGCAATCTACTTCTGAAAAAATCAGCCACTGAAAACCCTAAGGGACAGAGTTCTACTTTGACAAGAGTAAGGTCACCAGGAGTCAGTGTGAACTCAAGGACAATTGTCTTACTGGTAAAGAGTATAATGCTGGTTCAGAGTATTTATTTAGTACATCAGTGTAAATAATGAACAATAAAATTACGAATGATAATCACAATTTCATTCTTGTAGATGAAAAATTTTCTATTTGCGGTCTCATAAGTAGGTTGGCCCCAAAGGGATCAAGCAAGAGTGAACACCTTGCTCCCCAACCCCACCCAACTTCCAAGGTCATTGAATGAACCTTAAAGTAGGGGCAGATCTTCTCGAATTTGCGCCTAGACCAGGTGTAATGTCTGTGTCCAGGAAGGCAGGTGTCCAGGCCACTCTGGTTCCGATTATCTCAGTCTGCTTTTCTGGCTGTTTCCACTTTCACCTTGAGGGGACTCATGTTGAAGTTCAAAGGAGCCTGACAACTGATTAAAAATATCTTAGTTTGTGGCTCCATTTGGTCTCTCTCTAAACAACAAACTGGCAAGAGGCATCGAGCCCAGAGAGGTGACAGGAAAGGGCAGATTAGGAGGGGGCGGGTAAGCAGTGTGTTTTCTGGTTCAACCGCAGACTAAGAGGGTTGTAGATCTTGTAGGTCCAGAGACTGTCAGTAATTTGGTGTGGCCAACCCCAAGCCTGGGTTAGCACCTGCAGCTGGGGTCACTGACGGTTTGAAGACATACCTGTGTTGGCTGCTAGAAAATGGAGAATCCATTTACAGTTATCACTCAAATTTGTATTATTTAAATTATATTTAAATTATTCCTTAATCAGAAGTCTTTCAATGAGTTTTACACACACATTTCAGTGATATTAATTATGTTTATTACACTGGGCAACCATCACCACTATCCATTTTCAAATTTCTCGTCAGCCTTAACAGAAATTCAGTGCCTCTTAATCAGTAACTCCCATTTCTACCTTTTCCCCTCGACCATTGGTGACCATGAATAAAATTTTAACTCTATACTTTTGCTTCCAAACCAAAACCAAACTCACTGCCATTGAGTTGATTCAACTCAATTGTGACCTCTCCTTGGGTTTCCAAGGGTTTCCTTGGATTTCTCCAAGGAAGTAGATTGCCCAATCTTCCTTATGAAGAGTGGCTGGTGGGTTTGAACTGCTAACCTTCTGGTTAGCAGTCAAATGCCTTAGGCACTATGCCACTTAGGCATCCATACTTTTACTCAGATTAAATATTTCATATATGTGCGATCATAAAATATTTACTTTTTTGTGACTGACTTTTATCTGCATAATGTTTTAGATTTATCTGTGTCATAGCATGTATCAGGACTTTATTTCTCTTTATGGTGGAGTAATATTTCATTGTATGTATGCACCACATTTTATTTATCCATGCGTCTATTGATGGGTGCTTGCCCTCTTTCTACCTTTTGGCTATTGTGATAAATGGTACAATGGACACTGGTGTGTAAGTATCTGTCTGAGTGCCTGCTTTCAATTCTTTTGGGT
>NW_006921664.1:6725858-6727134 GCF_000298275.1 Orycteropus afer afer | reverse complement strand
ATGTCACCATAGTAAGACAAACTGACAGACCAGTTTGTCTCCCTTAGCTGTTGGAAACCCCTCCAACCACCCTTACCTGGATCCCTGTGGCTGACTCCTCAATCTATTCTAGTCCTCTTTGACTTTTCTGTCCTCTCCCTGCTTCCTGCCTCATTGCCTGTTCTTAGGTCCCTGGAATCTGAATGAGAATGCTATCACTTTGAAATCCAAAATGGTTGCCACTTGTAAACATTCAAAATGGCTGTGCCCTCGGTCACTTTAAATATTCAAAATGGCCACTACTTGTAAACATTCAAAATGGCTCTGCCCTCTGGACAGCAGAAAGTCCACAGCTAAGGTTGTCTCCCTCTTTGCTGTTTGCCTTCCTAGTCATAGGCCACCAGAGCAGTTGTCCCTGCAATCCTTGGTGACCGGGACTGATCTTTTGGTCAATTCTCAGGTCCCAACACCACTAGGAAATATTCAGGCCTTTAGTCTCATGAGAGTAGCTGACAGTCCGCAGCTCCAACTGTCTCTGTACTCATTGTTTTTGTTCAGGTTTTCCCACTAGTTGGTGCCTAATCCACTTCTATATAATTCCTTTCAAAGCTCAGGGTTTCAGGATTATCTTCTGTATCTCTGTCAATTGGTTTAATTTTCTTTGTTGAAGAGGGTCTCTTTTGCTTCTCTGCCTATTCCTCCATCTTACCGGAAGCTTCTATGTGTCTGTCATTGTACCAATACCCAGATGAGGTACCAATACCCAATACCAATAGATGAGGGTTCCAATTTCTTCTCATCCTCACCAACTTATTATTATTTTTCTTTCTTTCTTTTTTAATGACCACAGCCATTGTAGTGGAAGTGAACAGAATTTTAAGGGCTAGTGATAGGGTCTTTAGCCACCGAAAGCCCCTGGAGGCCTGAAAGGGGTGCCTGTAAATCCTCCTTGGCTTCTAAAGCACAGATGCCTCAGGGGCAATGCCAAATAAGAGTGCCCTTTGGAATAAAAAAGAATAAAGCCATGCAGGCAATTTAGCCTAAGGAAAATGTTGTGCACTTTCAACACAGAGTCCTGTGTGCAGTCTTTCTGTAGACTGAAATGGTGAATGAGAAATCTTGTTCAAATGATCTCTAAAAACTTTTCTAAAAAGTGCATCAACAGCTACATGAAAAAGACTCTCAGTTTCTCTGTTTGGAGAAACACAGTGTAGAGAGTACAGAGGTTAGGAGCACAGGCTTTGCAGACACTGGTTCTAGTTCTGGGGCTTCCATCTGGGTGTGGGATGTTGGGAAG
>NW_006921664.1:6725242-6725758 GCF_000298275.1 Orycteropus afer afer | reverse complement strand
TTGTCGACCCTCCACCTTACCAAGCATGACATCCTTCTCCAGGGAATGGTCCCTTCTGACAACATGACCAAAGTAGGTGAGACAAAGTCTGGTCATCCTTGCTTCCAAGGAGCATCTCGGCTGCACTTCCTCCAGGAAAGATCTGTTAGTTCTTTTGGTAGTCCATTGTACCTTCAGCATTCTTTGCCAGTACCACAACTCAAAAGCATCAACTCTTCTTCTGTCGTCCTTATTCACTGTCCAGCTCTCACATGCGTATGAGGCAATTGGAAATATCATGGCCTGTGTCAGGAACACCTTAGTCCTCAAGGAGACATCCTTGCTCCTTAACACTTGAAAGAGTTCCAGCCAAATTGCCCAGTGCTACACATCATCTAATGTCCTGACTGCTGCTTCCATTGGTGTCGATTGTAGAACCAAGCAACGTGAATTCTTTGACAAGCTCAATCTTTTCTTCATTTATTGTGATGCTGCTTACTGGTCCAGTTGTGAGGATTTTTGTCTTCTTTATATTGA
>NW_006921664.1:6710346-6725062 GCF_000298275.1 Orycteropus afer afer | reverse complement strand
CCCACAAAAAACAAAAAAACAAAAAAAACCCACCAGAGCTCCTTATTTTAAACCTCATTTGTCCTAAATAAGGACATTTAGGACATGTCCTAAATGTCTATGAAATGGGAAAAGGAATACTATTTCAGAGGTTTGCAAGGAGGATGGAAATAAGTACAGTGATTGTGCTTGGCACAGGGCCTACTGAGCACAGTGAGTGCTGAATAAAGACAAACAAAAAAACAAACCTGTTGCAGTTCAGTCAATTCTGACTCACAGTGACCCCTTGGGTGCAGAAGAGAATTGCCCTACAGGGCTTTCTTGCCTGTAATCTTTATGGAAGCAGGTCGCCAGGGCTTTATGTCATGGCACTGCTGGATAGACTCTTCCATCAACTTTTAGGTTAGCTACTGTTGTTGTTAAGTGTCATTGAGTCAGTTCAGACTCATAGCGACCCTATGTGCAATGGAACAAAACAATGCCCTGTCCTGCCCCATCCTCAAGCCCCTTGGTATGCTTGAGCCCATCATTGCAGCCACTATGTCAATCCATCTCATCAACCCTTCACTTTACCAAGCATGATATCCTTCTCCAGAGAATGGTCCCTTCTGATGTGACCCAAGTAGGTGAGATGAAATCTGGCTATTCTTGCTTCTAAGGAGCATTCTAGCTGCACTTCTTCCAAGAGAGATTTTGTTTGTTCTTCTGGCAGCCCATAGTATTTTCAGAATTCTTTGACAACACCATTATTCAAAGTCATCAATTCTTCTTCAGTCTTCTTTATTCATTGTCCAGCTTTCACATCATATGAAAACCAAAACCAAATTCACTGCTGTGAGTTATTTTCTGACTCATAGTGACTCCTGTTTGGGTTTCTGAGGCAGTATCTCTAGGGAATTAGATTGCCCAATCTTCTTTCCAAGAAGTGGCTGGTGGGTTTGAACTTCCAGCCTTCTGGTTAGCAGTCAAATGCCCTATGCGCAATGCCAAATGAAAATACCATCACTTGGGTTAGGCCCACATTAGTGTTCAAAGTGACATCTTTGCACTTTAACACTTTAAAGAGATCTTTTGCAGCAGATTTGCCTAGGGCAATATCACATCTGATTTCTTGATGGCTGCTTCTGTGGGTGTTGATTGTAGATGCAAGTAAAATGAAATCATTGACAACTTCAGTGTTTTCTCCATTTATTGTTATGTTGCTTATTGGTCCGTTGTGAGGATTTTTGTTTTCTCTGTGTTGAGGTGTAATAGTAAACTGCAGACTGTAGTCTTTAATCTTCACCAGTAAGTGCTTCAAATCATCTTCACCTTCAGCAAGCAAGCTTATGTTGTCTGCGTGTGGTAAGTTGTTAATGAGTCTTCCTCCAATCCTGATGCCACATTCTCCTTTATATAGTCCACCTTCTAGGATTATTTGCTCAGCACACAGATTGAATAAGCATGGTGAAAAGATACTACTCTGACACACACCTTTCCTGATTTTAAACCATGCAGTGTCCCCTTGTTCTGTTTGCTAAGTAGTTTGGTTTAGTAGCTGAGTATGAATTATTTGTGCCACCCATTAATGAGGTTAATACTGTTGTTATTCTACTTCTTCAAAGAGGCACAGAAATGAAACCTTTTATTAAATGATACTACTGGCCCAAAGAAGGAAAGAGAAAGGATGTCTGCAGGGGCACCAAGGTCAACAGTGTGCTAGAATTTACTCTATACTGACTCTCATTGGATTTCCAAGGCTGTATATCTTTATGGGGGAGCTCTGGTAGCATAGTGCCTAAGGCACTTGACTGCTAATCAGAAGGCTGGCAGTTCAAACCCACCAGCCACTCCTTGGAAGGAAGATGGGGCAATCTACTTCTGTAGTGATGTTGCCTTGGAAACCCAAGGAGGTGTCGCTATGAGTTGGGTCCGATTCGACAGCACATAACAACAACAACAACATATCTTTAGGGAAGTAGATTGCCTCATCTTCCTCCCATGGAGCAGCTGATGGGTTCGAACTGCCAACCTTTTGGTGAGCAGCTGAATGCCTTAACCATAGCCCCACCAGAGCCCCTTGAATTTATCTTATCTAATTTCATCCTAACCCCATGTTGTCAATGGGCCATCAATAGGCATTTTGCAGAGGGAAAACGGAAGCCCGTAGATGTTGTGTGGATTGCCATGTTCAACTAGCTAGGAGGCAAAGGAGTTCGGATTCAAACTCATGGATGTTTGATTGCACTGCTCATGCTATTTCCATGGAGAGTGCAGCTTCCATCTCTTTCCTGTTTTTTAGCCCTTCAGCTAAAAAGTGACTTGTCTTATTGGCACCCTACTTGGAGACTGTATAGCTTCCCTGCTATTTTAAGCCCCTGCCTTAGCTCCTGTTGTTCTCTAAGTGTGGCATTCCCCAGTTTCCCACCATCCCTTCTTCCCCTGAATCTTTTTTAAGTGATTAAACTCCATTTTTTCTGATCTCCAGACTTAGGCCTCCTTGGATCCCCAAACCACACACCTCCATAATACTTGCCCCTCTCCCTTGGAATGATCTGTTCATAGACCAGTCTTCTTACTGGACTGTAAAATCCTTGAGGGTCATATTCATCTTTATACTCTTTACCCAACAGAGGGCCTGACCATAGAAACTTAATTCATGATTGATAAACTGAGCTCAACTTAACATGTAGTTTCCAAGTATGGAGATTGCAATCAATATTATGAAACAAAATGTGTGCGAACTGTTGCATAGAAAATGAATTTACTCTGTCAACTTTTCCCCAAATTACCATTAGAAAAAAGGACACATCGACCAAATATGGCTCTAAAACTCATTTAATTAAAAATTGCATTTCTAGCCAACATGTCATGGTTTCCATGTTAAAAAAAATTGTACAGCATACTCTTGGAAGAAATAGAAATAAAGAAGTACATAAATTAGACAACAAAAGCTCCACTTTCACCACCATCTTATCTCAGTTTTGAAGGGTAAGTTCCATTAATATCCTGGTGTGTATCCTTTCAGACCAAGCTGTGCAACAACATTGCATGATAGAAATGTATTACGTCAGTGCTGACTAATATTTGAGAGCTACCAGCCATAAATAACTATTGGGCACTTGAAGTGTGGCTAGTGTTATTGAGAAATTGATTTTTTAATATTATTTATTTGTAATTACCTTGGATATATATGCAAATATTTACATGTGGATAGTGATTGAGAATAGCCAGACTCCGTCTCTTCTACTTTGGTCATGTTGTTAGAAGGGACCAGTCCCTGGAGAAACATATATGTTTGGTAAAGTAGAACATGTGCAAAAAATGGGAAGACTATCAACGAGATGGGTTGACACAGTGGCTACAACTATGGGCTCAAGCATAGAAAGGATTGTGAGACTGGCACAAGTCTGGGCAGCATTTTGTTCTGTTGTACACAAGTCAGAGCCAACTCAATGGCACCTAACAACACAACAACAGTGGTTGCCATATTAGGCAACACAAGTCTGTATGTTTTTCTTTAAATATGTAAATATGTATGTTCAATGGGAGCTCTGGTGGTGTAGTGCCTAAGGCATATGACTACTAACCAGAAGTTAGTGGGTTTGAACCACCAGCCACTCCTCAGAAAAAAGATTGGTCAATCTACTTCCATAGACATACCACCTCTGACACCCAAACAGGGATCACTACTAGTCAAAATCGACTTGACAGCAGTGAGGTGTTTTTTTTTTTTTTTCCCCATGTTCATAAGCATGTATAATTTTTTAAATACACTTCATTATTTTTTTAGATGAGTTTTAGGTTTGCAGAAAAATCATGCAGAAGCTTCAAGAGACTTCCCATATACTCCCTTTCCCCCTTGCACATTGCTCCTCTTACTATTAACATCTTGCATTCCTGTGGTACATTTGCTAGAACTGAGGAACCACTACTGATACTGTATTATTAATTAAAGTTCATAGTTTGCATTTGGGTTCACTCTTTGTATTGTACAGTCCCATGGTTTTTGACAAATGAATAATGGCATGTGTCCACCATTACAGTAGCATATTGACCATTATATTGATAAAAAAGAAATGTCTGGACTCTGTAGTACCAAGAAATACATGGCTTTGCTTTCTTTGCAGTACTGAAGAGCAGTTTTGTCATTTTGTTCCAGGACCCATAAGAGATATGCACTTATAAGTTTCATATTAGAACTGTGGCTCAGGGTAGTTGGGTTGTGGCCTTTTGTTTTCTTTTTGTTTTTAAAAATTTCAGTATAAGGAAATCTAGTTAAGGAGCAGAAGGATTTCCTGAGTATTCTTAACCATGAGTGATATCCTTTAAGAAGGTTAGAGGATTCTTTTCTCTAATGCTTATTAAAAATAGGATGAAAATCTTAATGATACTAGGTGCTTAAGTATTAGTCATGCCTCATAGCAGGGGGATGGGTAACTTGGCAAGTTCTACCAGTTTTATTATGATAAACCCAATATTCTATTCATAAATATTATGAAGAGTTTTTGAGGAAGAATCATTATTTCTCTTTATGACTATCATGAAGAAGTTGATAAATAAATATTAAGTTTTGACTGTTAAGAAAAATACCATGATAAGTAGGATAATGTAGTGCATGCTGTTGGATCAGAAGGAGGGGAAGGCCCAGAAAGAAGTATAAAACTGGCCAGCATTTTTCAACCCTTTTAAGAATGGGTCGAGCATTTGTGTGCCATATCTGGGCAGTGTTAAACACCACATGTTTAGCCCTGGGATTTGAGAGCTTGCCTTAACTGAATTCTCTCTCCCTGTTAGTCACATTCACTGGTTGATTGCTCGGTTGCTTTACCATAGGTAGTGTAATGAGGCCCAGTCACTGGTCCAATCCCCAAGTGAGCCTTGAGCACAGCCAAGCAATGGCCCTAACCTGAGGCAGCCGCCTAGAAAATACACTCCAGTCATCACAGAGACCTGGATGACAGAATACGGTTGAGGCACTGAGCTGAACACTCACCCAGTTCCTGCTAAAATGTAGAAATTGTGACAGTGATAATGTCATAGAATCCAAACTTGCTCCCTGGGGGAAGTGGTGGGGTAAGTATTACCTCCTTGGTTTCAGAGGGTGGACTGCTACGGATTAAATTGTGTTCCCCAAAAGAATGTACTAATGTCCCTGAATTGAGATGTGTAATCTCCAGAACTTGAAAGAATAACTTTCTGTTCCAGTTTGTGGAACTGCTGCCAGTTTGTGACACTTTTTTTATGGCTGTTCTGGGAAAACAATATTTCTTCTCCCCTATCTAATCAACTGAGAGCCTGATTTAAATATTGTCTAAATAACAGATGTAATTTTTATTCTGAATTTGAATCCTCTTAACATCCTTTCACTTAATCACAATTACAAAACACTCTGGTGTCTATATTAGGGTTCTCTATGGTGCTCATCGGAGAGAGCAAGAGAGAGCGTGAGAGCGAGAGTGAGAGTGAGAATGGAAGGGAGAGAATATAAAATTATTTTCATTACCACAGATAAAAAGGTCAGCATTGGTGCCTTGATGAAGGTGAAAGTCCTCTTTGGCATTAAGGTAAATGAGGCCTTTGGTGCAGAGAACCACCGGTGTTCCTATCTGTCTACTGAACTTGACTCAATTGGTCTGTGATATCAAGACCTTCCTCCTCAAAATATGGCCCAGCATCAGCATTACCTGTGAGCACTTTTAGAAATTCAGAATCTCAAGTCCCACCCCTGAATCAGAATGTGCATTTTAATAGGATCCCTGGGTGACCTGAATGCACATTAAGATCTGAGGAGCACTGTGCCTGAGTTTCTGGGGTTCATCTTTCTCCTAAGGGGATCCTGATGTATGAATCCCGGTTGGCCTCCAAGCTCCTTGATTATAGGAAATATCTCACAATCTTTCTGATGTAAATAATTTTTTCTTTCTGTGCACCTACAATGACTGGCATTTACAAAGTATTCCCCTTTTGGCTTTTCTCAAAGTTTTCCACCCAGAGATTTGCTGAAGTGCTGCTGGTTTTGCTCTGGGAAGCCAGGTGGCTGTATTTGAGACAAAGATTTGCTGTAAGTTGATTACCATCTATGGCTCAGAAAAATTAAGTAGAAACATCTGTTCTAAGGTCAAGATGAATTTAGTTGACACTCAAGATCATTCCCTGTAATTCACACACAACACAGGGCTAGAGGCTGCTTGTTTCAGGCTGCTGTTAAGGAGTGTCTCTGCCAAGCCAGCTATGGCTATTACACAAATCACAGTTTCTGGGTTTGCAAACACCAAGGGCAAAACTCAGAGAGCATGTGATATTTTGGAGGTCTCCGTAATCTTTTGTGGGAAAGACATGTAGTCTCAGGGTTTGAATTTTCTTCATTGTTTCATGGGCAAAACTACATTTTGTTGGAACTCTTAGAAAATTTTTTATTCCTAAAGGGCTGTCATCTGGAATTTGACTGATTTCATTACTACCTGTGTTGATAAGCATCATTTTCTGATACCCAGATACCACCTCAAATCTACAGAATCAAATCTCCACAGTGGGCTATATACCTATATTTATCACCAGAGTATTATACTGGGGGGCTTGAATGTTGCTATGATGCTGGAAGCTATACCACCAGTATTTCAATACCAGCTTGGCCACCCATGGTGGGCAGGTTTCAGCAGAGCTTCTAGAGTAAGACTAAGAAGAAAGGCCTGGTGATTTACTTCTAAAAATTAGCCAATGAAAACCCTGTGGATCATATTGGTACTTTGGACAGGTCATCAGGAAAGATCAATTGCAATTCATCATGTTTGGTAAAGCAGAGGACCAGGGAGGATGAAGGAGACCTTCAATGACTTTGATTGACACTGTGGCCTCAGCAATGGACTCATACATGCCAACAATCATGAGGACAATGTAGGACCAGACAGTGTTTCATTCTGTTGTCCATGGGTTGTCATGAGTCTGAGGTCATATTATGCCATTATGCAAAATGCAAGCACTGCCGTGGAGTCATATCTGACTCATAGTGACCCCTCCTTCAGTTTCTGAGGCAGTATCACTATGGAAGTAGATTGCCCAACCTTTCTTCCAAGTAGTGGCTGGTGAGTTTGAACTGCCAGCATCATGCCATTAGATAGCAACTAATAACACTTTTGACACACCCAACACAAGTAACAGTTACAGACTATACTGAGGTATCTTATTGGAGCTCAGTAAAGTTCTGTAAAGACAGCAATGCCAATGATAATTGTTACAAGGGGACAACTCTACTGGGAACCCTGTACAGGGTTTTACCTGTAGAATAATTGTTCAATCCACTGGTAGAAGACCTTTACCTGACTTCTGGAAAAAGAGGCTGAGTTAAAAAATATTTGACTAAGTCCTTCAGAGCCAGAAGACAGAAGGAGAGTTCAAAAATATTTGACTAATCCTTCAGAGCCAGAAGACAGAAGAGAGTTATACTGAGCAAAGTTCAAGAACATCCTAAGGTCAAAGGGCATTTTATACATTGATTACTTGGAAAGTGATAATAGAAGTTTGATGGGATATACTGGATGCAAAGAGGCTTGAATGCATTATTTTGCTCAAGTGTCTAAGTTCAGATAGTTATGCATAGTGCTGTTGTTCAGGAAATACTGCAAAGATGAAAATTCTAGAAGCCTTTCATATGCAGTGTACAAGCTAGTGAAAAGGGCCTTTGAGGAGTAGACTTCAGAAACAAAGGACACACATTAGAATGGGCCTTTTAGACACCATCTGGTGCTTGGCTGAGCTGACTTAGCCAAGATGCTGACCATAATCTTGTCTGTTTGTCTGCCCTGATTTTTGGACTTCAATTCTGATGACTAGTTTTGGGCCAGGAGATCGTGTCTGGAAGTAACCTGTATGTGTAGGATTCTAGACCTTTTTATTCCATTATTACTGCATTGCTTGATATGAAAAAACTTTATCAATCTTATGCAAATTTTCATGTAAATACAACTTCAAGCTTTCCATTACAACCAGATTGTCTTCCCTAAATATGTCATATATAGAAATTCTGCTGTCACTGCTGGTTTGGGCCTGCTCCCCATGCCTTAATTTTTCTCCATGTCTCTTATCCCAGCCCCATTAGAGTACAATCTTGGTTTGCCATTACCAGTCTTTCTTCTGTAGAGTAAAATCTGAACTTGAGTCCCATGTTGATAGCCAATCCTTGCTCAGGGACGTCTATGAAGGTTCTTCACCTGCTTGGACATCTGTTTATCTGCCATTTGCAAGTTCCTGCTTGTCCCGTTCTACCCCATGGGACACTTTTTGGAAGACCCTTTGAAACCAAGTGTTGGCCTGCGCTCTTGTCTCTTTCTTGAATACTAACCTCTGCCCTCTGAGTTGGACTTCCTCCAAGCACCAGCAGCTGGGTCAAGCCGCCTGCCACCTGTCCCACTCCAGGAGGGAAAGACTAGTTTTAGGTCCTGGCCCCTTCTCAGTCCCACTGTCTTCAGTCTGCTCAGTCCACTCAATTAATTGAGTCATGCCTGGCTGTGTTCCAAGATATAACCCAGACGGCCAGGGCCTCTGAGCGGTAAGGAGAAGTTGCTTTTAATTTGCAAGAGGATGGGTCCACGATTGCATTACAAGGACCCTTGTAGGGATCTAGCTTCCATTCCAAGAATCTTATCTGATACTACGTTATTGCCATTACACTCTCCTTCAATCTTGATGACATAACAATCATTTGTATTCTCATCTTGTAGGTAAGGAAATAATCTCAAGTTTCTCCACTACTAATAACTGAAAGTTTATTTTATTACATCTCATTTCTCAGATTAATCTTGTCCCTGCAAAGAAGTAGTACTTTTTACTAGTGAGAGTCACTCATTTGGAGATCTTTTTCCAACCCTGGGCACTCATCATGTAATTAATAACAAATTCTTTGGGTATGAACTTTTACAAGCTTAACTTGAGCTGAATATCCCCATTACCTCATCCAGCTCTGAAATATAGCAACCGCTGGGGAACATTGTGGCAGCTGCTTAACAATGCACAGACTTACTGTACTGCAGCAGGAGCTCAGGGGGCTCTTCTGTTTTGCATGGTAAGAGACTTAGGTCAGGAGAACAGAATCCAGGAATTGACTGGGGGCACTCTAATACTCCATGGCAATGTGCTCTTCCTGGAACATTTTGAAGAATGTATACTTCCCAGCCAAACAACCATTCTAGAGCTAGAAGGTCAGAAAGGGAAAGGATAGGGTTAACAGATGATTCTATGAGGTGGCCTGTAAGGGTAGCACTTTGTAAAATTTGCCTGGATATTGAGAATTTAAATTCACACAATTGACTTGTGTGCCACAGTACTGGACATTTCCCCTATTTCCCCTGTTCCACACCTCTTCAGTGTGCTCTGTTCCTTGAGAGGCTGACCTTATGGAGTGCCTTCCTGGGACTCCCCTAGTCTCAGTCGATGGCTGAATGATGATGATGTTGGGATATTTATTTTCCCTTCTGTGTTCCCCTAACAGAGTCTGTAGCTCCTATAAGATGGGCCTCTGCTCCAGCTATAATTTCTCTCTCCACATTCCTTAACTGTTCTCTCCCTTATCCCTTGGACCTATAAGTGACATGACACTAATGTTACTAACCTCAGGGGTATTCCCTTCATTCCTCTACTCCCACATCATAACAATTTTTGTAAAGAATCCATGTGTTCCAGTCCAATTTCCATTGAGTTGATTTTGACTCATGGTGACCCCATGTATATCAGAGTAGAATTGTGCTACATAGTACTTTCTTCTGTGGTTGATTTTTCGGAAGCAGATCACTTAAGTCTTTCTTCTGAGGCATTTCTGGGTAGACCTGACCCTCCAAACTTTCTCTTGGCAGCTGAGAACATTAACCATTTGTACCCCCCAGGGACTCTATGTGTTACTCTTTCAAATACCCTGTTTGAGTGTGCCATCTGCATTTGGCTGAAACTTGATGATTCACAATAGTTACATGTATGAGAAAGTACAGTGAAGACTAAAGAAATGTTTATGACATTAATAGGTAATATTAATGAACACTTACCTTGTACCAGACAAAGTTTACATACTTTGCATGAATAATCTCATTTAGCTTATTTTTCATTCAATATATATATTTTTTATCATATCAGTATATCAGGCACAATTTTAGGCTTTAGGAAACTAGTACATAAAACAGAAAAAGCCTTTGACTATGTGAAGCTTAGAAAGTAAACTATGAATTTGTACTATACCAAAGTTGAAAAGTGTCTTGGAAAAAAAGAGGAGTTAACGAGACCAGGGAGTAAGGGGGTTTGGGAAGTCATGCTTTCATAGGGTGGTGAAAGAAGGCTGCCATAAAATAAGAAATAAGAGTAGAGACCAGAACATAGTGACCAAGCAAGAATTTGGGGAAAGTGAAGGTAATTATTATCTTTGATGGATGATAAAAAAAAAAAAAAAAAAAGAGAGACATTGGAGAGTTAAATGACTTGCCAAAGGTGATATAGCTAAAATCTAATAGAGCCAGGACTGTCTTATTAGAAAGCCAAGCACAGGGCTCCCTAGTCACTTACTTCTGGAAAATACATATTTGCTATATTTCAGTAAACATTTGTTAAAGGAATGAATGAATCAACTCCAAAGCTTGTGTCCACAACTAATCATAACTGCTTATGTGTTTTAACTAATCTTAATGCTATCTTTCTGAGAACCAAAAGTAGGACTTCTAGGTTAAACAACAGGCTAGAAATCCTTGATATATACAAGGTTGGTTCCACATTAAAAAACCAATTTATCTAATTCCCCATATCAGCAGACTAAAAAATTAAAGTCATATGATCATTTCAATAAGGGAACAAGAGACATTTGGTGGAATTTAATATCCTTTCATGATAAAATTATCAGTAAATTAGGAATTGATAGGAACTTTTAACCTGATAAAATGTAAAATTTACAGTTGATAATTTTAGGAAAATTTACACTTGATAATTTTAATGATTATTCTTAATGAAAGGTTCAGTGTTTTCACCATAAGACTGGGAACAAAGGAAGTTTGTGTTCTCACCACTCTGGTCAACCTTTACTGGAGTTCCTAGCTAAAGTGATAAGGGAAGAAAAAAAGAAAAGAAAAGAAAAGAGACATATGCAGATTGAAAAGGAAGAAATAAAACTGTCTTCATTTTCAGGTGGGGGTCTCTGGGTTGTGTAGATGGATAATATATTTGGCTGCTAATTGAAATTTTGATGCTTGAGTCCACTCAGAGGCACTTGGAAAAAGTGCCTGATGATCCGCTTATGAAAAACAAGCCATTGGAAACCCTATGGAGCACAGTTTTACTCTAATACACATAGGATTGCCATGGGTTGGAGTCAACTCAATGACAACTGAGGTAGCTGTAGATCATGTGACATTCTATGTAGAAAACCCCAAAATGTCTACAAAAAAGTTTCTAGGACTAATAGGTAAATTTAGCAAGGTCATAGAATACAAGGGCAATATGGGAAAAGAAAAAAAAAAAAAAAAAGCTATATGCCAGCAATAAAAATTTGGAAATTAAACAATTTAAAAGTACCATTTGCAATAAAGCATGAAATACTTTAAGAATTAATACAAAATGCTTAATACTTAAAATATATACAATATTGGTAGCTCTGGTGGCATAGTGCCTAAGGCATTTGACTGCTAATCAGAGGGCTGGTGGTTCAAACCCACCAGCCACTCCTTGGAAGGAAGACTGGGCAATCTACTTCCATAGAGATACAATCTCAGAAACCCAAGGAGGGCATGCTATGAATCAGGACCAACTTGATGGCAGTGAGTTTTTTTTTTTTTTTTTTAAATACAAGATATGTATGCTGAAAGTTATAAAGCATTCATGACAGGAAGCAAAGTAGCTCAAGTAAATGGGGAGATATATTCATATATTAAAAATCTCTGTACTGTAAGATGTGGGTTCACCCCAAATTATTCTATACATTCAATTCATCTCAATTGACACTTTGTTTTTATTTTAATAGAAACCAATAAGCTGATTCTATATGGAAAAGCAAAGGATTCAATAGAGCCAAAAAAAATTCTGAAAGAGAAGAATCAAGTTGGAAGCCTCACATTACCCGATTTCAAGGTTTAATGTAAAATACCAGTAATCAAGAGAGTGTGACATTGATGACATAATAGGAAAATAGATCAATGTGATGGAATATGCAGATCAGCAATTACATACACATGTATGTTAATTAATTTTTGATGAAGGTTCTAATTAAATAAAGAAGGATAGTTTTAATAACAAATGGTGCTAGGACAATGGATCACAATATCCACAATAAACATCACATTAAATTAGATCATAGACCTTGTATGAACCTGATTCCAATGCAGAGAGAGCCCATACAGTAACTTGAAAATTTAATATAAAGAATTATTAACTATAATATGGGATTACAGTAATGATAGATTGGCTCATAGGAAATAAAAACTCAATGGAATACAGAAATATAGGAGAGCAGCTACTTCTCCCAATGCTGAGACCGAATGCATCCAAGTAAGAAGACCTTACAGACACTCTGAGATGCTCAGTGACTTCAATGGGTCCTCAGACCATACTTTGAGCACTGCTGTCTAGGTGACAGAGATGAACAGGGAGTAAGTAAACCAAAAAAACCAAAGTCACTGCCGTTGAGTTGAGTCCAACTCATAGCGACCTCTTCTTGGGTTTCTAAGGCAGTATCACTATGGAAGTAGATAGCTCAACTTTCCTTCTGAGGAGTAGCTGGTGGGTTTGAACCACCAGTCTTCTGGTTAGCAGTCAAATGTCTTAGGCACTACGCCACCAGAGCTCCCAAACAGGGAGTAGCACTATGTATATTGACATGGAAAGTTTACCTATGATTCTGGTTAAGTGAGGAAAACAAGTTGAGGAACAACATAAATAACACATAACTTTCTAAGAAAATATAAAACTAAAAACAATTCTGAAGTGTAATGTTTTTCAGTTTCTGTGGTGTAAATGTCCCTACCATGGCTCCCACCATAATGGCTGTGTTTAACAACCAGCTCGCAGAAGTCCTGAAACTCTAACATTGGCTTTCAGGAACCAGTAGTGGTCATCCTCAGTACACCAGGGGGGGAAAATGAGACCAGAGAGTTCTGGTAAAGAGGAATGTCTCCTGTATCAGATCATTTGAATTTTACAATGTGAACTCATTTGTGTATTATTCCTGTATAATTAAAATAAGAAATGGAATGAACCATTAAAAATAAAATGAGGAAAATGCTGTAGAGGATTTATCTCCAACGTTTCTTTCTTTCTTTCTTTTTTTTTTTAAAAATTATGATTTGGGTGAAGATTTACAGAGAAAATTCACTTTCCATACAGCAGTTCATATACACTTTGTCTCATGACATTGACCATATTTTACCACAATGCAACAGCTCCCCTCCTATTCCTCTTCATAGTTACCTCTTCCCAGTGTCCATCCCTCCATGCACTCCTGCCCCCAGAGATGTCTCGCTGTGCATAAGCAGCCCTACTTTCTCCCATGATTGGTCTCTCCAAGGAGTATATCTACCTGAGGTAAATGTTCAACTCATATGCCTGTCTTTCGTTTGGCTGGAAACCATCGGTGTGGGTTCAATTCCAGACCTGAAGGGCAACTAGGGGCCATAGTGTCAGTGGTTCCACCAGGATCTATTGGACCAGCAAACCTGGTCCCCCCCACACACCTTTTTTTATCCAAATGATTTTGAGTTCTGTTCCACATTGTTCCCCTCTCTATCAAGGATATCCTGCATAGATCCCCTTCCAAGTGGATGACAGTGGTAGCCAGGCACCATCTAGTTCTTCTGGTCTCATAGTCATATAGGCTGCACACCAGATGGTGTACCAGTCACTAGGACTAATCATTTCCATGAATTTTGGTTTTCTTCATTCTTCTTTGCTCTAGATGAGGAGAGACCCATCGTTGCATCTAGATGGCAGCTTGCTAGCTTTCAAGATCCCAGTCACTACTCACCAAAGTAGGAGGTGGAACAATGTTTTGTATAGTATGTAATGCCAATTGAGCTTGAAGTCCCCTGACACTATGGTCCCAAGCCCACAGCTTCAACTACTTGGTCCCTTGGGGTAGCTGGCTGTGACCAAGCAGAGACCACAACCTTGCTCCTTGTCAGCTCTACTATACACCTGGGAATTCTGATCATTCACATAAACTTATAAGACTGCCAACCCTATATATGTTCTTGGATACACTCCTCATTTCATAGACATACCTAATAGTTCAGTCTGCCCACCCATCTATCCATCCATATACCCATGTTTGCCTTCACTGACAGCACAGTACTCTATGTGCAAAAGTGTTCATATTTGTTGTCTGTACCTCCCATGTACCTCTCTATGTTTTTTTCATCCTCAAGCCGACATATTGGTCACTCAAAATTGGTACATTGCCCTTCTCTTCACCCAAATCAATGCTTTATCTAACAGTGTTTCTTCCCATCCCCTCCCACCACTGGTAACCAACAAAGAAAATTTCCTTCCATGGATAAACCTTTCCTTAACTTTTACAATAATGGACTAATACAATATTTGTCCTTTTGTTATTGACATATTTCACTCAGAGTAATGTCCTCCAAGTTCATCCACGTTATGTGGTGTTTTGCAGACTCTACATTATTCTTTAGCATTGCATAGTATTCTATTGTGTGTATGTACCATAGTTTGGTTATCCATTCCTCAGTTGATGGACAACTAGGTTGTTTCCATCTTTTGGCTATTGTAAATAGTGCTG
>NW_006921664.1:6700299-6704911 GCF_000298275.1 Orycteropus afer afer | reverse complement strand
GTCCACTTCTATATCCTTCCCTTCAAGACTCAGGGGTCCAGGATTATCTTCTGTGTCTGTGTTAATTGGTTTCCCTTTTCTTTGTTGAAGAGGGTCTGTGTAGTCTTTCTGCCTAGTCCGCCATCTTACCAGAACTCCATTTAATTCTTTTGAAGACATCTAGAAGAATAATTTAGGCTTTATTTTAAACAAGTGAATCAATTATTAAACAAAAATATGTCTCAGTTCTTATTGCAAGCAACAGAAATAAACTCTAAAGAGAAAGGAGTTCATTTGTTGGATATTTGGTGTTATAGGATTACCAAAAGTCTGAAGAGCCACTCTTGAAAAATAAATGGACAAATACAGAAGCAGAAAGTACAACTGTTCTTTAGGGAAATATTTGTTGTTGTTGTCATTGTTAAGTGCCATGGAGTTGTTTATAATTCATAACAACCTTATCATAGCAGAATGAAACACCTCCTGATCCTGAGCCAGCTCCACAATTTTTATGACACTTGAGCCCATCACCGCTGCCACCATGTCAATCCACCTCATTGAGGGCCTTCCCCTCTTTCTTTGACCCTCCACCTTACGCAGCATGATATTCTTCTCCAGGGAATGATCCCTTCTGACAACATGACAAAAGTATGTGAGATGAAGTCTGGCTGTTCTCACTCCAAGGAGCATTCTGGCTGCACTTCCTCCAGGACAGATCTGTTAGTTCTTTTAGCAGTCCATGGTACTTTCAGCATTCTTCACCAACACCACAGCTCAAAAGCATCAACTCTTCATTGGTCTTCCTTAATCATTGTCCAGCTCTCATATGCATATGAGGCAATTGAGTCAGGTGCACCTTAGTCATCAAGGAGACATCTTTGCTCTTCAGCACTTGAAAGAGGTCCTTTGCAGTTGATTTGCCCAGTGCTATATGTCTTCTGATGTCCTGACTGCTGCTTCTATTGGTGTTGATTGTAGAACCAAGTATTGTGATGTCTTTGACAATTTCAATTGTTTCTACATTTATCATAATGCTGCTTATAGGTCCAGTTGTGAGCATTTTTTTTTCTTTATATTGAGATGTAATCCATACTGCAAACTGTATTCTTCTATCTTCACCAGTAAGTACTTCAATTCATCCTCACTTTCATCAAGCAAAGTCATGTTGTCAGAGTATTACAGGTTGTTAATTATTCTTCCTCCAATCCTGATACCACATTTTCCTTCATATACTCCAGCTTCTTGGATTATTTGTTCAGCATAGAGATTGAATAAGTATGGTGAAAGGTTACAACCCTGATGCACTCCCTTCTTGATTTTAAACCATGCAGTGTTCCCTTTTCTGTTTGATGACAGCCTCCTGGTCTATGTACAGGTTCCTCATGAATACAATCAAGTGTTCTGGAATTCCCATTCTTCTCAATGTTATCCACAATCTGTTATGATCCACAGAATGAAGTGCTTTTGCATAGTCAATAAAACAAGTAAACATCTTTCTGGTATTCTTTCATTTTAACCAAGATCCATCTAACATCAGCAATGATATCCCTCATTTCATGTCTTCTTCTGATTCCAGCCTGCACCTCTGGAAGTTCTCTGTCAATATACTGCTGCAACCATTTTTGAATTATCTTCAGTAATATTTTACTTGCATGTGATATAAATGATACTGTTTGATAATTTCTACATTCTGTGGGATAACCTTTCTTTGGAATGGGTACAAATATGGATCTCTTCCAGTCAGTTGTTCAGGTAGCTGTCTTCCAAATCTCTTGGCATAACCGAGTGTCTCCAGTGGGAGATCCATATGTTGAAACATCTCAATGGGTATTCCATCAATTCCTGGAGCCTTGTTCCTTGCCAGTTGCCTCAGTACAGCTTCAACCTCTTCCCTCAATACCATTGGTTCTTGAACATATGCCACCACCTGAAATGGATGAAGATCAAGTAGTTCTTTTTGGTACAGTGACTCTGTGTATTCCTTCCATCTTCTTTTGATGTTTCCTGCATCATTCAATGTTTTTCCCATAGAATCCTTCAATATTGTAACTGAAGGCTAAAATTATTTCCTCCATTCTTTCAGCTTGAGAAATGCCAAGCATATTCTTCCCTTTTGGTTTTCTAACTCCAGGTCTTTGCTCATTTCATTATAGTAATTGGCTTTGACTGCTTGAGCTGTTCTTTGAAATCTTCTGTTCAGCTCTTTTACCTTGTCATTTCTTCCCTTTGCTTTAGCTACTCTTCACTCAAGGGCAAGTTTCAGAGTCTCTTCTGACATCCATTTTGGTCTTTTCTTTCTTTCTCATATTTTTGATGACTTCTTGCTTTCTTCATGGATGATGCTTGTTCTGGTTACCTAGTGCAACTCTGATAGGAATACACCACATATGGGATGTCCTTAACAAACAAGAGTTTATTCTTACAATTTAGAGGCTTTAAGTCCAAGTTCAAAGTGCCAGGCTCTAGGGGCTGGGTGAAAGCCCCTCAGTCTTGGGTTTCAGCTCTGCCTCCAGCTCCCAGCCCATTGAAACTAGAGACATTTCTTCACTCAGACAGCTGCTGGCTGCTGAGGCTGAGAAGCCCAAGATTGACAAATGAAATGGCACAGTTTCAATGTTACCAAAGCACATGACAGGTCATTCATCCAAGTTCATTGAAAGTCCCAGGATTGGCAGAGCATGGCAGACTGCTGAACAATGACATGGCTACATGCAGGGTCCAAGCAAGCATAGACTAGAGACCATTCCCAAAGCTACTGCTTATATATGGGAAGTAGACCACATACCCAAAGCAACTACTCAGCTGCTCAAAGTAGATTCCACCATGGAGTTGATTACCATGATGGGGAATACTGCATCCAGCTGCCCAGACACTCAACAAGGCTTAGTCAAGTTGACATAAAAACATAACCACCACATGTTCTTAATGTCATCCCACAATTCTTCTGGTTTTCAGTCATTGGTGCTCAATGCATCAAATCTATTCTTTAGATGATCCTTAAATTCAGGAAAGATATTTTCAAGGTCATATTCTGGCTCTCGTGGACTTGTTTTAATTGTCTTCAACTTCAAGTTGAACTTTCATATGAGCAGTTGATGGCCTGTTCCATAATCAGATACTGGCCTGGTTTAGGCTGAAGATATTGAGCTTTTCCATCGCCTCTTGCCACAGATGTATTCCTGTGTACTCCATCTGGTGAAGTCCATGTGTACAGATGCCATTTGTGTTATTGAAAAAAGGTAATCGCAATGAATAAATCATTGGTTTTGCAAAATTTTATCATTAGATCTCCAGTGTTTTTTTGTCACCAAGGCCAAATTTTCCAACTACTGGTGATTCTTTTTTGTTTCCAACTTTTGCAATCCAGTCATCAGTGATAAGCAACACATCTTGATTGCTCAGTTTCAGACTGCAGAAGTTGATAAACACCTTCAATTTCCTCATCTTTGGCTTTGGTGGTTGGTGCATAAATTTGAATAATAGTAGTATTAACTGATCTTCCTTGTAGGTGTAGGGATATTATCCTATCACTGACAGCATTGTACTTTAGGACAGATCTTGAAAAATCTTTTGTGACGATGAATGCCACTTCATTCCTCTTCAATTTATCATTCCCAGCATAGTAGATCATATGGTTGTCTGATTCAATTTGGCCAAAACCTGTCCATTTCAGCTCACTAATGCCCAGGATATCAATCTTTTTGCATTCCATTTCATTTTTGACAACTTTCAGTTTTCCTAGAATCATACTTCATACATTGCATGTTCCAATTATTAGTGGATGTTTGCAGTTGTTTCTTCTCAATTTGAGTCATGCCGCGTCAGCATATGGAGGTCCTGAAAGACTTACTTTATCCATAACATTAAGGTTGGCTCTACTCTAATGAGGTATCTCCTTCCCAGTCCTGTTTTGAGTGCCTTCCAACCCAAGGGGCTAGTCTTTCTGCACTGTGTTGGACAATGTTTTCAAGCTATTCATAAAGTTGCCCAGTATATATCAGAGTGTTTCTCTGCTATTCATAAGGTTTTCCCTGGCCAATTTTTGAGAAGTGGATGGCCTCCTCCTTCTTCCTAGTCTGTCTTAGTCTGTAAGCTGTGTTGAAACCTGTGCACCAATTGCAACTCTGCTGGCATCTGAAACACCAGTTGAACAGCCTCAAGCCTCACAGCAACATATAAGCCTCACAGGATGATAAACTGACAGACAAGTTTGTCTCCCCTTAGCTCTTAGAAACCTCTCCACCCTCCTCTTACCTAATTCCTACCAAGAACCTGCCACTCTGTGGTGCCTGGCTGCTCCTGGTCACTCCCTTTCCTGGTTCTAGGGGGCTTGGGGCCTAGCCTTGCCTCCCACCCCTTTTAACCTGGATATCCTGCTGATCCTGAGGTCCCCAAGGCTGCTCCTGGTCTCTCCCTTTCCTGGCTCTAGGGGGCTTTGGGACTTGGGAAATATTTAGACCAAGAAAAATGAACAAATCAATCTTAGAAGAAATACAACCAGAGTGCTGTTTAGACGTGAGGATGGTGAGACTTAGCATCCCTTCTTTTGGGCACCTCATTAGGAAGACCATTCACTAGAAAAGGACATCATGATTGGTAAAGTATAGAGTCAGTGAATTGTTTCCTTGCATGA
>NW_006921664.1:6670530-6696979 GCF_000298275.1 Orycteropus afer afer | reverse complement strand
GGATTGACATGGTGGCTGCAATGATGGGCTCAAGTATTGCAGGGATTGTGGGGCTGGCGGGGGATTGGGCAGTGTTTCGTTCTGCTGTGCATGGGGTTGCTATGAGTCGGAAACGACTTGATGGCACTTAACAACAAGAACAACAACAGTACCATTCTGAGAAGAAATATACCATAAATGGCATGGCTTGACAAACAGGAATTTATTCTCTTACAGTTTGGAGGCTTTAAATCTGAATTCAAAGTGCCAAGGCTCTAGGGGCTGGATGAAGGCCCCTCAACCTTGGGCTTCAGCTCTGCCTCTTGCTCCCAGCCCACTGAAGTTAGAGGCATCTCTTCACTCAGGCAGCTACTGGCTACTGAGGCTAACAAGCTCAAGGTCAACAAATAAAGTGTCACAGTCTTGATGTTACCAAACCACATGGCAGGTCAGTCATTCAAGTCCATTGAAAGTCCCAGGATTGGCAGAGCATGGCAGGCTGCTGAACAACAATTAGGCTACATTCAGGGTTCAAGCATGCCATAAGCTAGAGACCATTCTCAAAGCTGTTTGTTATATATGGGAAGCAGACCACATACCCAAAGTAGCTACCCAGCTGCTCCAATAGATTCCACCATGGAATTAATTACCAATCAATCTCACCATGGGGAATAACTACATTCAACTGCCCTACCACTCAACCAGGCTTAGCCAAGTTGACACACATATTTAACTTCTACAGACATAGTCAGATGTGGTAAGTGAAAAGGGATTATCACATGACACTGAGCCAGATAATGACAGAAAGAGAATTCAGAGAGGTAGAGAAAATTCCTAAGCCACACTTGACTAATGATTTCATCTGTACTTTAGTGAGAAAGGATTCTTTGTTAATATCAGAATCATTATTTTTGTTTTGTTTTGTTTTATGAGTTATACACACACAGACATATACATACAAACTGCAAATTGAATATTACATGAATATGACTCTTTCCAAACCAGATGTATTACACAAGAGAATAAGAAGTAATTTTTTTTTTTTTTAGAAGGGGAAGTAAAAAGTTAAAGTTAAACTTTTGGGACTTAATCTGAGTAATATTTAAAATTTCAGTGATCCGGACTGTGCATTGGAAGTTAGTGCTTAATTACAACAGGAAAAAGGAAATTTTTTCTGTTGAAGTCTAATTGCAGATAAAGAATAAAACTATGACTAATAATCAGGAAAATCAAACCAAATCCATTGCCATCGAGTTGATTCTGACTCATAGAGACCCTATAAGAGAGAGTAGAACTGCCTCATAGGATTTCCAAGGCTGTAAATCTTTACAGAAGCAGATGGCCTCATCTTCTCCTGTGGAGTGGCTGGTGGGTTCAAACCGCCAACCTTTTGGTTAGCAACCCAATGCTCTGATGATAGTGCCACCAGAGCTCCTTAATATCCAAGTTGTTGTGTTGTTGTTATGTGCCGTCAAGTCAGCCTTGACTCATAGAGACCTATCCTTGGGTTTCTGAGGTGATATCACTACAGAAGTTGATTGCCCAACCTTCCTTCCAAGGAGTGGTTGGTGGGTTTGAACTGCCAGCCTTCTGGTAATAACCAAGAGCCACACCTAAATACCAAGTAAAGTAATGTTTAAGTTTTATTGATATAATAATTTTGGTTCCCTCCCTCTCTTCCTTTCCTTCCTTCTATTAATATTATTAGTTGTCTTTGAGAAGGTGCCAACCCTCTGTACAACAGAAAAAAACCATGTCCAGTCCTGCACCATCTTCATGATCATTGATATGTTTGAGTCCATTGTTATGGCTATTATGTCAGAGCATCTCATTGAGGGTTTCCTTTCTTTTTCCTGACCCTCTATTCACCAAACATGATGTCCCTGTCTAGCAATTGGTCTTTCCTCATGATGTGCCCAAAGTAAGGGAGTCTAAGTCTTCCATCCTCATTGCTAAGCAATATTCCTATTATATTTCTTCTGAGACTGATTCTTTCATTCCTCTGGCAGTCCACAGAATTACTACTCTCTGCCAAAGGTGAGTAATATTACTTTGTTTAATAAAGAAGTGAATGTTTTATTAAATACTTCAACTTCATTTGTTTATCAGTGAAAGGAAGGGGAAAATCAGACAAGTAAGAGAGACATAAAGTAGATAAAATATGTGAAGCTGGAGAGAGATGTATAGAGAAGGAGAAAGGAGAGAGTGAGAGGATAAAACTCAAAAGGAGTGGAAGTGTGTTCCAAGGTCTTTCTGGGGAGAGTGGGAATGGTCTGGGGGCCACACAGAAAAATCCCATCAGACCTCTGATATTTCAGATGCTGTTCTTCAGAGCCACCGTATTTTGGAAACCCCAGATGAAATGAATGCTCTGTGAAATAGGCATCTTATACAGACTAGAAGTTGCCAGTTTTTTTTTTTTTTTTTTTTTTGTGGGGTGGTGGCATGGGATTGGGAGTCTTGCCTGGAGAAGTAGTATGGTTCCACCTGCATTTCTTTCTTTCTCAAGGACTTTTTTGTGGGGTGGTGGCATGGGATTGGGAGTCTTGCCTGGAGAAGTAGTATGGTTCCACCTGCATTTCTTTCTTTCTCAAGGACTTCTTTGTGAGCAGAGGATTTGCGGTAATTGGTCAGGGAGGGCATTTCCTGACTTTCTTGGAACATAGTCCTACACCTGCCCTGAGCTTTTCACTCTGAATGGAAACTTCCCATAAAATCTTTCCATAGCGTGATCTATAAATCACCCTGCATGGCAATATTAAACCTAAACCAGCAGCTTCCCACATGAGGAGTGTTTGGTAGGGTGAACCTTGTCCATGTATTTTTTAGCTGTGTATGAAGGGCACTTCTCTCTGAAATGTTAATTGATAGTTAGCTAATAATGACTCTTCAGCTTCTTTTATTCCTAAACCTTGAGTCAGACACTTCACCACTACCATCACACAAGATTAGGACTTACTGTAAATATGTTCTTAGAGCATACTGTACTCCTTCATAGCTAAGATTGCTAGGTTAAACAAATAAAAATATAGGGTTATATTTGAATTTCAGATAAGCAAAGTAGACCTTTTTGTTATAAATAAATTACTAATATTTGCTTAAAATTCAAATTAATGGAGCATCCTGTATTTTATCTTCCAACCCATTCATAGCATATGTTTTAATTGTAATTAATTGAACATTTGTGTGATTACATATTATCCCTTGGTCACCATGTGGCTGGCTACATGTCTGTCTGTCTCAGTCAAAGCCATATCCCTAGCACTTGCTCCAACCTGGAGCACATGGTAGAAATTCATGGAGTATTTTTGGAATGCAAGAATGGCCAATTAAAGGTATGATCACTCTACCCCTCCCTACCCCAGACTGTTCTCTCAACTGCTCTGTCAGTGACTGGAACAGAATTATCCCAAGAATCAAGTTAATTTGCGGATTTTCCCAAAGCTCAATATTGTCCACCTCTGAAATATTTACACTATTGGTACATAAAATATAAAGAAATGATATGCTGTGTGTGTGTGTGTATTTCCCCACAAGTGCAAATAGTATGCTCTAACAGCAACCGTTTCAGGAGGTAGCATATAATCAAGAATCAATGCTATTGAAGGAAGAAGTACAAGCTGCACTGAAGGAATTGGTGAAAAACAAGGCTCCAGGAATTGATGAATACCAACTGAGATGTTTCAACAAGTAAATGCTGCACTGAAAGTGTTCATTTGTTTATGCCAAGAAATTTGGAAGAGAGCTATTTGGTCATATGACTGGAAGAGATCCATATTTGTGTCCATTCCAAAGAAAGGTAGTCCAACGGGATGTGGAATTACCAAATAATATTATTAATATTATACTCAAGTAAAAGATGATTCAAAAATGATTTCAGCAGTACATGGACAGGAAACTGCCAGAAATTTAAGCCAGATTCAGAAGAGGACATGGAATAAGGGATGTCATTGTTGATGTCAGCAGATGAATCTTGGCTGAAAGTTAAGAATATCAGAAAGATGTTTACTTTTATTTTATTGACTATGCAAAGGCATTTGAATAAGTGGATAACAAATCATGGATAACATTGTGAAGAATGGGTCTTCTAGAACATTTAGTTGTGCTCATGAGGAACCTGTACACAGACCAAGAGTCAATCCTTTGAACAGAACAAAGGGATACAGAATGGTTCAAAATCAGGAAAGGTGGGTGCCAGGGTTGTATCCTTTCACCATACTTATTCAGTCTGTATGTTGATAAAATAATCTGAGAAGCTGGACTATATGAAGAAGAAGATAGCATCAGGATAAGAGGGAGAATTACTAACAACTTTGATGACACAACTTTCTGTGATGAAATGAAGAAGACTTGAAGTACTTACTGATAAAGATCAAAGACTATATAGCCTTCAATATGGGTTTCACCTCAATGTAAAGAAAACCAGTCCTCACAACTGGACAAATAAGCAACTCTTCTGGTTACCTAGTGCTGCTCTGATAAAAATATATCACAAATGGGATGGCGTTAATAAACAGGAGTTTATTCTCTTACAGTTTGGAGGCTTTACATCTGAGTTCAAAGTGCCAGGCTCTGGGGGCTGTGTGAAAGTCCCTCGACCTTGGGCTTCAGCTCTGCCTCTTGCTCCCAGCCCACTGAAGCTACAGGCATCTCTTCACTCAGGCAGCTACTGGCTGCTGAGGCTAACAAGCCCAAGGTCGACAAATAAAATGGCACAGTCCCAATGTTACCAAAGCACATGGCAGACCATTAATTCAAGTCCACTGTAGGTCCCACTGTTGGAAGAGCATGACAGGCTGCTGAACAATGACACAGCTACATGCAGGGTTCAAGCATGCCATAAGCTAGAGACCATTCCCAAAGCTGTTTCTTATATTTGGGAAGCAGACCACATACCCAAATGCAGCTACTCAGCTGCTCACAGTAGATTCCACCATGAAGTTGATTATAAGCCTCATCATGGGTAATACTACATCCAGCCACTCAACCAAGCCTAACCAAGTTGACACACAAACTTAATCACTACAGCAACTTAATGATAAATGGAGAAAGTAGTGAAGTTGTCAAAGATTTCATTTTACTTGGATCTACAATCAATGGCCATGGAAGCAGCAGTCAAGAAATCAGATGGTATATAGTATTGGGGCAAATCTGCTGCAGAAGACCCCTTTAAAATGTTTAAGAGCAAAGATTTTATTTTGAAGAGTAAGGTGTGCCTAATCCAACTCATGATATTTTCAGCATCCTCATATGCATGTGAGAGATGGACAATGAATAAGGAAGATCACAGAAGAATTGATACATTTGAATTGCAGTGTTGGCATAGAATACTGAGTACCATGGGCTGCTAGAAGACTGAAGAATTCTGTCTTGGAGGAAGTACAGCTGGAATGCACCTTCGAAGTGAGAATGGCTCAACTCCATCTCTCATACTTTGGTCATGTTTTCCTGAAGAAGAATATCATTCAGGGTAAATTAGAGGGTCAGCAAAAAAGGAGAAGACACTCGAGGAAATAGATTAGCACAGTGGGAGTAACAATGGATTCAAACATCGCAGAGATTTTGAGCATGGTGCAGGACTGGGCAATGTTTCATTCTGTTGAATAAAGGGTCACTATGAGTAAAAACAGACTCAAGCGTACCTAACAACAACAATAGCAATAAATAACCCACAGTCCCTATCTAAAAGACTGAGTAGGGACTGTATACACTGTCTAATAGAGTCCTCTTTGAAGTCTACAGAAGTGAAAGTCTAAATTAGGAAAGCATAAACTAGTTGGTTAGTGGCCACAAAAGGTAGCTCATAAATTACATATCTTGCTAAATTTCTCTTGGTTTAGCTAACCAAAACCAGCCCCAGGGTAATAATACCTCTAGTTCTTAGGAGTCCTCAAGGGGTTTCCTAATTTCCATTTATGTAGGGGTATTACAGTTTCTGGGAGCTCTGGTAGTGCAGTGCCTGAGGCACTTGACTGCTGACCAGAAGGCTGGCAGTTCAAACCCACCAGCCACTCCTTGGAAGGAAGGTTGGGCAATCTTTTACATAGATCATCTCAATTAATTCCCCACAGCAAACCTGTGGGAAAGGTACTAAATCCTTTCACAGATGAGAAAACTGAGTTTTATGCAAGTATTTGGTATTTAGTAAGTACTACCTCAGGACTTATGGGGGCATTGGTAGTTCAGTGGTAGAATTGTCATCAATTTGCAAGAGAACCTCATGCACAGTTGCCATCCATCTGTCTGTGAAGGCTTATATGTTGCTATGATGGTGAACAGGTTTCAGTGGAGCTTCCAGACTCATATAGACTAGGAAGAAAGACCTGGCAATCTACTTCTAAAAATCAGTGTTTTCTGCAACCTATGGTGGGAATGGTGCAAGATTAAGCAATATTTTGTTCCATTGTACATGAGTAGAAATGATCTGGGCTGGCTGCCAAAGAGGCAGGGAGGCCGTATCTTCTGACCTCCTCTTACCCCACAAGAGGAAGACAAAATCACCAAGGCCTATTCCTGACAGGCCAGACATGCTACCTCCCTCCAGCCCTTTAAAAAACCCTGACACCAACTATTCCTTCCACAGCACCCACCACCTCTCTGCTGGGTTCAATAATTTGTTGCAGGGCCACACAGAACTCACAGATTATGGGGTTTATCAGGGAAGCACCAATTTACAATTCAAGTTCAGGAACAATACCCAGTCTCTCAGCCAACCGTCTCTCTCAGTCTCTCTCCCAGCAGTGTGTGTCTCTGAGTGTCTTTCTCTCAGCAATGCATGTCTCTCTCAGCAGTGTGTGTCTCTCAGGAGCATGTTTTTCTCAGCAGCACATCTTTCTCAATCAGTAGTCAAAGAGACTTCTTCTGCCTCTAGAAAGGCTCCTTTTGAGCCTGGAGAGTGACCACTAACAAATCCCAACATCAGAATTCTGTACACCTGAGAAAGAATGAACTTACCAGAAGATTGCTTCGTGTTGGTTCCACAGAAATACCCCAGGTGGATAACTTTAGCAATCAAGAGCTTCTCAGTTGCTCATGGCAAATTCCATCATGGAGTTTACAAAGACTTATGGCTAGAAAAGCCATACCAGGTAATTTACTACACCATGCTGGCTCAACAGCAGCTAATAGCAATAACAGGACATCAGGACTTAAACAACAGCTTCTGACTCCATGCTTCTGTCATTACGAATACCCCTTAGCTAATGATCTTGCTGCTCTTTAATGGTGCCTGACCCAGTTTCCAAGACCCAGTTCTCAAGACCCAGTTCTCAAGAGCCAGTTTTCTTGGGTTCCCATTCCCATCTCAAATTGGTAATCCTGTAGAATACTTGTAAGCACTTAGGAAGATGTATGAAATTCTAACCATTATCATTTGAGTATGAATTAGTTTATAGTTTCACCAGAGGAAGGAAAAATAGCAGAGTTATATCTCAATTTACCAGTTTGCTTTTTGTGTATCCCCTCTCCTCTTCTGTCTCCTAACCCATAAGGAAACCAAACATAGACCCTCTCCTGAGGGGAGGATCTTCAAATTTTCAGATGCATTCTTGCTGCCACTGACTTTAAAAGCTTTTGTGTGCAGTAAGGAAGGAGGAGACACAGGGATGACAGCAGAAGATGGAGCAATCTTTAAAGTGGAAATAAAAAAAAAAAAAAAAACAGACAATATTGAAAGGATCAGGGAGTAGAGAGGTAGGGAGTTAAGGACACGCTATTTCAAGTGTGAAACCCTCATGACACATCACCTTTGAGTGACATTCTGGAAAGAAGGTGAAGGCCTTGGACAATGTGTTGGGAGATGTGGATGTGGAGAGAAAAAGCTCATCCCCTCGCCAAGATGCAGTTAAATAACCAGAGATTTTCTACCTCTGTCACATATAAGACCCCATCTGCAGTGGGATCTTGTAAGAGAGCAGAGCAACATTTCCCTCTATGTGTTTGTAGTAAACACTGTTTGTGAAATGAAGCCCTGAGAACAAAACCACATGGAGAGACAAGAAGAGTTTGGGATGGGACTTGAAGATATAGAACTCTAGGTAGGAACTTCTTGTTGTTGTTATTTGCCGTCGAGTCAGCCCCGACTCATAGCGACCCCTCCTTGGGTTTCTGAGGCAGTATCACTATGGAAGTAGGATTGCCCAACTTTCCTTCCGAGGAGTGGCTGGTGGGTTTGAACCGCCAGCCTTCTGGTTAGCAGTCAAGTGCCTTAGGCACTATGCTACCAGAGCTCCTGTCTCTGGGCATTTGGTCTTTGCAAAGTGTATGCAAGGGCCAATGAAGTGGGAGCCTGAGTGAATGAAAATTTCCTGTTGGCCCAGAATTAAGAATCAGGAACAAAAGCTGTTGGGAAAGAAACAGTAAGGACTTCCCATTGCAAAAGGAATTAGATACAGTTGTGTGCACCTGGCACCCTTCTTCAGAGGCAGAGGAATAATTTCTTCTACCCTCATTTTTCACACAGGTCTCCTCTCCTGGGGTACCCTGATAGTCAACGTAAATAGGAAACAAGAAAGAGAGGACAATCCTTCAAGTCAGAATTGAACAATTTAGTAGAGGGTAATGTAACTTTTCTTTCCCCTTTCATTGTTGTTGTTGTTGTTATATGCCGTCGAGTCGGCCCCGACTCATAGCGACCCCTCCTTGGGTTTCCGAGGCAGTATCACTACGGAAGTAGGATTGCCCAACCTTCCTTCCGAGGAGTGGCTGGTGGGTTTGAACCGCCAGCCTTCTGGTTAGCAGTCAAGTGCCTTAGGCACTATGCTACCAGAGCTCCCTTCCCCTTTCATGGGGGGAGATTAAGGGTCATTCTCACTATCATAAAACAAATACAATAATAACAAACAAATAGAGTTAATGGATAATATAAGAAGGGAAAACCAGCATATCCATCTTGGCAGGCCACACCTCCACTCCTGCATTGTACTTGATCTGCCACTGCACCTATTTGAAGGAGAGTGAAAGAGAGCAGGGTAGAAGGAGGGTGGCAACAAAAGCCTGTGACCCCACACAAGGCATGACAAGGGCCGTATGCTTTCTATAGATATTGTGGTGTTAATCACCAGGGGCAATGGATGAGTGTGTGTCAGAGTTGTTGTTAGGTTCTATAGAGTTGGCTCTGACTCATAGCAACTCTTGTACAACAAAACAGATACTTGCAGGTACAATATAATGAAACACTGCCCAGTTTTGCACCATCTTTACAATCTTTATTATGTTTGAGCCTATAGTTGCAGCCATTGTGTCAATCCATCTTGTTGAAGGTCTTCTTCTTTTTCACTGACCCTCTACTTCACCAAGCATTATGTCCTTCACCAGAGACTGGCCCCTCCAGATAACATGTCCAAAGTACATAAGATAAAGTCCCATCATCCTAGCTTCTAAGGAGCATTATGGCAATACTTATTCCAAGACAGATTTGGTTGTTCTGGTAATTCATGATATGTTCAATTGTCTTTGCCAATATTATAATTCCAATGCTTCAATTCATTTTTGATTTTATTAATTGAGGATATGAACTGATTGAAAATACTATGGCTTGGATAAGGCATCCCTTAGTTCTCAAGGTGATATCTTTGCTTCTGAATGCTTTAAAAAGGTCTTTTGCAGCAGATTTTCCCAATGCATTACAATGTTTGATTTTTGACAGCTGCTTCCATAGGCATAGATTGTTGATCCAAGTAAAATGAAATCGTCTACAACTTCAACATTTATTATTATGTTTCTTATTCATCCAGTTGTGAGAATTATTGTTTTCTTTACACTGAAGTGTAATCTATACTGAAGGCTGTAGTCTTTGATCTTCATCAGTAAGTGCTTCAAGTCCTCTTCACTTTTAGCAAGCAAGGTTTAGCTATCTGCACATCTCAGGTTGCTAATGACTCTTCCTCCAATCCTGATTCTACCCTGTTCTTATAGTCCATCTTCTCAGATTATTTTCTCAATATATAAACTGAAAAAAGTATGGTGAAGAAATGTAATCCTGATGCATATCTTTCCTAATTTAAACCATTAAGTATCCCCTTGTTTTGTTTGAAAAACTGCCTCTTGGTCTGTGTAGATATTTTGCATGAGCACGATGAAATGTTCTGGAATTCCTGTTCTTCACAATTTTATCTATAATTTGTTATGATCCTCAGAGTCTAATGCCTTTGCTTAGTCAATAAAACACAGGTAAACATCTTTCTGATATTCTCTACTTTCAGCCAGGATCCATCTGATATCAGTAATGATATCTCTCATTTCAACTCCCTTTCTAAATCCAGCTTGAATTTCTGGAAGTTCTCTGTAGATACACTACTGCAATTGATTTTAAACTATTTTCAGCAACATTTTATTTGCATGTGATATTAATGATATTGTTCAATAATGTATACATTCTGGTGGGTCACAGTTCTTTGGATTGGGCACAGAGGATCCAAAAAGGAAACTCATGCAAAAGAGCATTGCAGTAGGGATGCCCCTCCAGGAATCCCCCTACCCTCCACCCAAAGACAGCTGTTCCCACAAGAGTCAGTGGTTGGATACCTGACACCCACAGGGCATCACACTTCTCATGGTTGGACAGAGAAGTGGGGACTCAGTAGAAGAAATACCTAAGAGAAAATGGTACCATTTTTCCCTTAATCTCTCTTCCCTGTCACAACAATAGAAGATCTAGACATGCAGAAAAGAAGAGGAAGAACTGAAGAACTGGACCATCTCCCTTCTATTCCCAGGACTAATCTGCAACCTGCACAGAGTTCAGGGCATGTGTACTGAATTGAATAAGATTCTGAAGAATTTTTCCCTCAATCAGTTGTTCTCTTTATTGTACCTTAATACACATATATAATTAGGGTCATAATTACAGACCATTTAAAAAATTTTTATTAAAGAAACTTTCAGACATTCAAAATAGAAAATATATAATGAACTCCCATATACCTATCACCTAGCTTCAACTATTATTTACTTATGCCATCTTGTTGCATTTAGTTCCTCACACAATTCTGCTATCATTACTCCCATTATTACTTGTAATTTCATTTAATCTTACTGTTAGTTGCCATTGAGTTGCCTCCAACTCATGACAACTTTATGTATAACAGAACAAAATGTTACCTGGTTCTGTGCCATCTTCATGATTGTTGGTGTGTTTGAGTCCATTGTTGCATCTATTGTGTCAATCCATCTCATGAAAGGTTTCCCTCATTTTTGTTGGCACTCCACTTTACCAAACATAGCAAAGGAAAGACAATTGGCCTTTCCTGATGATTTGTCCAAAGTAAGTGAGTCAAAGTCTTGTTGCTCTCTCTTTTAAGGAACATTCTGGTTGTCTTTCTTCTAAGACTGATTTGTTCATTCTTCTAGAAGTCCATGGCATATTCAATATCCTTCACCAACACCACAGTATGAATGCAGATCTATAAATATTTCACCATACACCCTAAAATATAGGGACTCTAGACCAAACATTTTATGTTATTTAGTCCTGGACTGGATTCTAGGTTGACATGTGTGTCTTGGCCACTTTCCCTCTTCTAGGGACTCTGCTTCTCTCCAGCACAGGTACCACTTCACTGAGAGCAAAACAGCATTTCCCTATTTCCAGCCTCAGGTTCCCAATTTCTTTCTACTGAACCTATTCAATGTGTTTCTCCTATAAACTAGTTCAAGCTCAAGTTGTAACGATCATATTGAACAGCCTAAAACTCAGTTGTTGTTTTATTGTTTAGTGCCATTCATTTGATTCAGACATGTGGTGCATAAGATATATACCTAGAGAAATATTTAAAGGATGAGAAAGGCAATTTCTACAGATTATGATTGAAGGTCATCATCAGAAAACAATAAAAATATTTGATATTTATACCCTACTGAGTTTTGGCACAATATTTTAGCACTCAACTGCAAACTTGAAAAGTTGGTAGTTCAAAGTCATCAGTGGTTCTGAGGAAGAAAAGACCTGGTTATCTGAGCCTGTAAAGATTATGTAGCCTAGGAAACCCTATGGGCCAGTTCTAGTCTGCCCTATGGGGTTGTTATGGGTCTGATTCTATTTGACAATAACAACTACAACTGAGTTTTAGGCTGCTCAATAGAATTATTACAACTTGAGTATAAGCTAGTTTATAGATGAAACACATGGAATTGATTTAGGAACAAGAAGTTGGGAAGTTGAGGCTGGAACTAGGGAAATGCTGTCTTGCCCTCAATGAAGTGGTGCCTATGCTGGAGAGAGGCCAGATCCCTAAAAGAGGTAGGATGGCTAAGACACATGTGTTGACAGGCATTGCCAGGAGATGTCTTTTTGGGGAGAAAATGGTATATCTGGTTTAGGGTTATGACTTTTTACTTTTGAGTCAAAGTTGATATTCCAAATTTGTATAGAGTTATAACTTTGTTGTGTCAGGAAATACCTTGTCATATATGAATTCAAAAAGTGAAAAAGGAAGTATTTTCTTCCACTGTGTGTACTAACTACTCAGGATGAAAAATTTGAGGCATCTAAATGACTTCATAAAAATTTTAGAATTCTGGGAGAACAGAAGGGCAATATTTACACAGGGAGATAGCTCAGGGCGCAGGGATGCATAAGAAAGAACAATAGAGGTAAGAGATAACTCCAGGGAGGAAGTGGGAAGAGAGACATTATGCTGTGGGGAATTGCAGTCAATGTCATGAAACAAAATGTGTTTAACTGCTGTATGGAAAATGAATTTGCTCTATTAACTTCCACCCAAATAACAATAAAAAAAAAAGTGAAAAAATTTTTTTTAAAATTCTAAGTTTGTATTATTTTAATGATCTGTCTTTTACATCACACTCATATAGCTCCCTACCCTTACCCCCATTAATTATTGTGTATGGAAGGGAGGATTTGGGATTGAAACAAAAATTCCTTCAGAATGGTAATTCCTGCTATCAGGGCCTTGGACCACTGAAAATTCTGCAAATTAGTGAACAAGGCCCATATTACACAAGCATAACCATTTTGGACCTTATTTAAATCCAATGAAACATGGAGAATGGATAAAGGGTTTGTGTGCAAAAAGCACCGTCTATTTTATTATTTGTATTAATTAAGCAACCATATATTTTATAGACAGGATAAATAGTATCTTTCTACATAGTGCTATCAACTCTAATATATGTTGATATAATTATATATATATTTTTATTGTTATTTGGGTGAATGTTTACAGAGCAAATTGGTTTTCCATTCAATAATTCATATACCTTTTGTTTTGTGACATTCATTGCAATCCCCACAATGTAACAGCACACTTTCCACTTCCTCCCTGTGCTTACCATTTCCTTTTATCCTTCTTCGATTAATTTACAAAATCATTTTTAAAGCATTAATAAATTCATAGCACTTTATCAATCGGTTGGGCTTGCCTTGGAAACTCAAGGAGGGGTCGCTATGAGTCAGATCCGACTCGATGGCAGTGAGTTTTTATCAATCAGAATTAAATTAAAAGGAGAATTGCACTATATGAGGATTGACTAACATTCTGATATTTAAAGAGGATTGTCATACTCAAAAAACATAGAAAGCACAGCTGTTGTCATGGATTTTATGAATAAATGCAGAGGGAAATTGCTTGTCCCTAAAAGGCCTACTCCATCATAAAGCTAAGAAATAGAGAGAAAATAGAAAACTGATAAGTTTATATTGTTGTTGTTGTTAGGTGCCGTAGAGTCAGATCCGACTCATAGTGACCCCTCCTTGGGTTTCCAAGGCAGTATCACTATGGAAGTAGATTGCCCCATCTTTCTTCTGAGGAGTGGCTGGTGGGTTTGAACTGTCAGCCTTCTGGTTAGCAGTCAAGTGCCTTAGGCACTATGTTACCAGAGCTCTGATAAGTTTATACAGATGATCTTTATTATTTGCCGATGCTGTTTTTGTGAGTTCACTTACTCACTAAAAGTTTATTTGTAACCTCAAAATCAGTACTTGTGGTGAGTTCACAGTCATTTGTGGACATAGGTAGAACAGCAAAAAAAATTGAGTTACCTAACACACATGTTCTCTGTTGAGGTTGAACAAGGCATCACTCTATTCTTGTTTTAGCTCTCATGTTGTAAAATAGTGTACCTTTCATGGTCTATTTAGTGTCGTGTACATCACATTTGTGCTCTTTTTGGTGATTTCACTGGTGTTGGTGTGAAGTGCAGTCTAGTGTTCCTAAGCATAAGAAGGCTGTGATGTGATTACAGAGAAAATACTTGAGATACATAAGATTTGTTTGGGCATAAGTTATAGGGGCATTGGGCATGAGTTCACTGTTAATGAATCAACAATATATATTAAGTAAATTATCTTTAAACAGAAGCACATATAAAACAAGGTTATGTACCAATTGGTTAATGCAAATGTGACAATAGGCTTTCAGGAAAATACCCTATATTTCTGCTGAAGCAATGTTCAAGATCTTCTAATTCAGTGTCCACAGCAACTTCATAGAACACATAACTAACATGAATAACAAGAATTGACTATATAGTTGACCCTGGGACAACATGGGCTTGAACTGCATGGATCCACTTATACATGGATTGTCTTCAATAAACACAAATTCTTTTGGAGATTTATGACAATTCAGAAAAAAACTTGCAGATGAACTATGTAGCCTGCACATATTAAAAAAAAAAAAATTAAGAAAATGTAGTTGCTGTTATTAGATGCCTTCGAGTCATCTCCGACTCATAGTGACCCCTATGCACAGCAGAATGAAACACTACCTGTTCCTGAGCCAGCTCCATGATTCTTGCCCACTGCCACTGCACCATGTCAATCCATCTCATTGAGGGCCTCCCCCTCTTTTGTCGACCTTAGCAAGCATGACATCTTTCTCCAGGAAATGGTCCCTTCTGACAACATGACCAAAGTATGTGAGATGAAGTCTGGCAGTTCTCGCCTCCAAGGAGCATTCTGGCTGCACTTCCTCTAGGACAGATCTGTTAGTTCTTTTAGCAGTACACAGTACTTTAGCATTCTTCAACAACTCCACAGCTCAAAAACATCCATTTTTCTTTAGTCTTCCTTATTCATTGTCCATCTCTCATGTGCATATGAGGCGATTGAAAATACCATGGTTTATGTCAGGTGCCTCTTAGTCCTCAAGGAGACATCTTTGCTCATCACCACTTGAAAGAGGTCCTTTACAGCCAATTTTCCCAGTGCTATATGTTGTCTCATGTCCTGCCTGCTGCTTCCATTGGTGTTGGTTGTAGAACCTAGTAATGGAAAACCTTTGACAATTTCAATCTTTTCTCCATATATCATAATGTTGCTTATAGGACCAATTGTGAGGATTTTTTTTTCTTTATATTGAAGTGAATCCATACTGCAGACTGTATTCTTCAATCTTCATTAGAAAATACTACAAATCATCCTCACTTTCAGCAAGCAAAGTTGTGTCATCAGTGTATCATCGCAGGTTGTTAATAATACTTCCTCCAATCCTGATGCCACATTCCTCTTCATATAGTTCAACTTCTTGGATTATTTGCTCAGCATACAGATTGAATAAATATGGTGAACGGACACAACCCTGAAACACTCCCTTCTTGATTTTAAACCATGCAGTGTTCCCTTTCTCTCTTCGAAAGACAGCCTCCTGGTCTATGTACAGGCTTCTCATGAGTACAATCAAGTGTTCTGGAATTCCCATTCTTCTCAGTGTTATTCACAATTTTTTATGATCCACACAATCAAATGCTTTTGCATAGTCAATGAAACACAAGTAAACATCTTTCTGGTATTCTTTGCCTTGAGCCAAGATCCATCTGACATCATCAACAATGATATCCCTCATTCCATGTTCTCTTCTGAATCCAGCTTGCACTTCTGGAAGTTTTCTGTTAATATACTGCTGCAACAGTTTTTGAATTATCTTCAGTAAGATTTCACTTGCATGCAATATTAATGGTATTGTTTGATAATTTCCACATTCTGTGGGATTACCTTTCTTTGGTATGGGTGCAAATATGGATCTCTTCCAGTCAGTTGGCCAGGTAGCTGTCTTCCAAATCTCTTGGCATAACAAAGTGAGTGCCTCCAGAAGGGCATGCATTTGTTGAAACATCTCAGTGGGTATTCTATCAATTCCTGGAGGCTTGTTCTTTGCCAATTCTTTCAGTGAAACTTCAACTCCTCTCTTCAATATCATTGGTTCTTGAACATATGCCCCCTCCTGAAATGGATGAAGATCGAGCAGTACAGTGACTCTGTGTATTTATTCTATCTTCTTTTGATGCTTCCTGCATCATTCAATATTTTGTCCATAGACTCTTTCAATATTGCAACTCAAGGCTTAAATTTTTTCTCCATTCTTTCAGCCTGAGAAATGCTGAGTGTGTTCTTCCCTTTTGGTTTTCTTACTCCAGGTCTTTGCACATTTCATAATAGTAATTGGTTTTGATATTTCAATAATGCACAAAATATATGTAGAGACTACTCTATTTTATAACTTACTACTATAAAGTATAACAGAGGCTGGTGGTTCAAATCCACCAGTCACTCCTCGGAAGGAAGACTGGGCAATCTACTTCTGTAGAAATATCACCTCAGAAACCAAAGGGGGTGTCACTATAAGTTGAAATGACTGAACGGCAGTGGGTTTGGTCTCGTATATTTACAAATATATTATAAAAAAGTTAAAATTTATCATAACTTATGTACACAAACACTTACAGACCATACATGGCACTATTTGCAATTGAGAGATATGTAAGCAAATGTAAAGATGTAGTATTAAATCATAACTGCATGAAATTAACTGTAGTACATACTGTACTCCTATAATTTCATAGCCATCTCCTGTTGCTATGTGATGAGCTCAAGTGTTGTAAGTATCCACTTAAAACATCATATGATGCTAGTCATCTCTGCATGAGCAGTTTGTCTCTCCAAAAAATTATGTATTGCAGTAAAAAGTCATCTCTTGCAGTTCATGTATACTTTTTATTATATTGAGTGAAATGCCATGTGCCTTGAAAAACACCATGGGATCAATATGAAGTGCCACTAGGGCTGAAAGTGCTCTTAAGAAGAAGAGAAAAGTCATGACATTGCAGTAAAAAGTTGAATTTCTTAATATACACTAGATTTAGGTCTGAGGCTGTAGCTGCCCACCATTTCAAAATAAATGAATCCAGTATAAAGACCACTGTAAAAAAAGAAAAGAAAATTCATGAAGCCATTGCTGTAGCTATGCCAGCAGGTGTGAAAACCTTGCACTTTTTGAAAAATACCTTTTTTATCTTGTATTGAAAATGCAGCTTTAATGTGGGTACAGGATTGCTATAAGAAAGGCATACCTATAGATTCTAATAAGATTGCAGAAAAAGTGAAGTCATTATATGACAGCTTAAAGCAAAAGAAAGGTAACAGATCTGACACTGGAGTATTTAATGCCAGCAAAGTATGGTTTGATAATTTTAGAAAGAGATTTGGCTGAAAATATGTTAAGATAACAGAAAGAAGCCACTTCTGCTGACCAAGAGTCAGCAAATGACCACCCAGATGCCATTCAGAAAATCACTGAGGAGAAAGAATATCTGCTTGAACAAATTTTGAATGCAGACAAAAGTGCCCTACTCTGGAAAAATAAAAGCAACAAAGAACAATTGTCAGTAAGGAAGAGAAGTGAGCACCAGGATTTAATACAGGAAGGGATAGGCTAACTTCACTATTTCGTGTTAATACAGTTGAATTTATGATCAGAACTGATCATACATTTATGTTATGTTTTGTTATGTTATTGGTAAGGCTTCTGATCAACTGTAGGCTATTAGTAGCTAAGTGTTAGGAGTCAAAAGTTATACATGAATTTTTGACGGTGTGGGTGATTGGAGCCCCTAACCCCTATGTTGTTCAAGGATCAATTCTATGTCTATTTATCTATAATCATATATATAATTATCATACACACATAAACACACAAACACACATACATACACATATATATGAAGGGTCAGTAGAAAAAAAAGGGAACCCTCAATAAGATGGATTGACACAGTGGCTGCAATGATGGGCACAAGCATAGCAAGGATTGTAAGGATGGTGCAGGACTGGACAGTGTTCTGTTCTGTTGTACTTAGGGTTGCTATGAGTCAGAGCCAACTCGACAGCACCTAACATTTGTTGTTATGTGCCATCGAGTCGGACCCGACTCATAGTGACTCCTCCTTGGGTTTCCGAGGCAGTATCACTACAGAAGTAGATTGCCCCATCTTCCTTCTGAGGAGTGACTGGTGGGTTTGAACTGCCAGCCCTCTGGTTAGCAGTCAAGTGCCTTAGGCACTATGCTACCAGAACTCCTAGCACCTAACAAGGACCATATAAAACCCAAAAAACAAACTCACTGCTGAGGAGTAGGAATCAACTCATAGCGACCCCTCCTTGGGTTTCCGAGTCAGTATCACTATGGAAACAGATTGCCCAACCTTCCTTCCGAGGAGTGGTTGGTGAGTTTGAACTGCCAGCCTTCTGGCTAGCAGTTAAATACCTTAGGCACTATGCTACCAGAATATCTATCTATCTACCTACCTATATAAACCTGTGAGAGCTGGAACTTGACCAGATTGCTTTGTTTTTCTAGGTCTTGCAAGTTTTCTGCCATTGACAGGGTGCAGTCTTACCATTTTTTTTTTTATCACTCATTTTAATGGAAAATACTTGAGTTTTCCTTCTCTGACAGGTTTCTGCTTTATAGACTCCAGCTTTTGCAGGTTTTACTGTACACTCACATACTTGCACACACATATGTATACATATACATGTGTGCATGTATATATATATATATACACACACACATATACATATATATATACATATATATGTGTGTGTATATATATATATATGTATGTATATATATATATATATACACACACACACATGCAGTGATAGTGGTGGTAGAATTCCTGCCTACAATGCAGGAAACCTGGGTTCGATTCCTAGCCAGTGTACCTCATATACAGCTACCACTCATTTGTCAGTGGAGGCTTGTGTTCCTATGATGCTGAACAGGTTGTAGCAGAGCTTCTAGACTAAGACAGACTAAGAAGAAAGGCCTAGTGATCTACTTCTGCAAATCAGTCAATAAACATCCTACAGAGCACAATGGTCCTATTTGCAATTGATCATGGGGAGGGAGCAGGACTGGCAGCATTTTGTTCTGTTGTACATAGAGTTGTCATGAGTCACAATGGTACCTCAATGGTAGCCAACAACAGCAAGAATAACAGATCCACTATAACTGATTCCATAGGGTTATCCACATTTTGATTTTAAGCAAATTCCATTATTATTTCCAAAGCACAGACGTTGGAAGTCACATGCAAATTAAGGTCATTTCATTAAGAAATGAATATATGTTCAGGGCTGTCATGATTTTAGGCTTTAATTTAAGTAACCAAGGAATGTAACTGAATAGGTATGGTCCCCTTCACTAACTCAGTCATTCCTCTGTACCAGGAGTGGTGGTAGAGTTTTCACGTATTCTGAGAAGGTAGACTAGAATTTGAAGTTAAGTCTTTTAAACATGTTTATTGAGGACTCAAAACTTGCAAGAGTTTTATTTCTTTTACACCAGATCCCCATACCTTAACTCTTTTAATGATCAATCCCCCCAAAATCACACCCATTGCCATTTAGTCGATTTTGACTCATAGTGACCCTATAGGACAGAGTAGAACTTCTCCATAGGGTTTCCAAGGCTGTAAATTTTTACAGAAACAGATGGTCTCATTTTTCTTCCATGAAGTGGCTGGTGGTTTTGGACTTCAGACCTTTTGTTTAGCAGCAGAATTCTTTGACTACTGCACCACCAGAGCTTCTTCTTTTAATGACAGCTTGACATAAATCATGGGTTTTCTAGTCACTTTTACTCATTGGAATAACACTCAATTTCTGATTTTTGGTGCTCTTATCATCCCTTTTTCTTAATGAACGTTGGAGCTGTGGGTGGGATCGAGGCAGAATTAGCCTTTTGTAGGCACCAAACCAAACCCATTGCCCTCAAATCAATTCTGACTCATGGCAGCCCCATGTGTTATGAAATAGAACTGCTCTTTCCAGTTTTCTTGACTGTAATCTTTACAGAGCAAATCACCAGGTTTTTCTTACATAAACTGCTGGCCAGATGGGTTTGAATCACCAATCTTTAGGACAGTAGCTGAGTGAAAACCACACCACCCAGGGACTCCTCTACTTGTGGGAAGTGGAACAGGGAGAAGGATGAAAGCACATGTCCCTTACTTGGGCTCAAAAAAACTCATGATGGCTCCAATGGGCCATGTACAAAGGGCTCCCTCTTGTGCACTAGCCATCCCTGGTGACTGGCTGCATTTCTTATGCAGGTATCACATCACATCTGAGATGTGTCCCTGAACCCCAAACTCTTCTATAATTCACTGTTTATTTCATCAGTGTTCAACTTCTGTACCTTTCTTGAACTAGGATAGGTCTAGCCTTCTTTGCATCTGGAAGTCTATCAGAATGCCGTGTCTCCTCAACTTCTTTTGTGTTCTCACAGCCTCAGTAGCCCAGAGGAAGATCATGAAGTATACTGTTGTTGTTGTTATGTGCCTTTGAGTTGAACCCGACTCATAGCGACCCCTCCTTGGGTTTCCAAGGTGGTATCACTATGGAAGTAGATTGCCCAACCTTCCTTCTGAGGAGTTGCTGGTGGGTTTGAACTGCCAGCCTTCTGGTTAGCAGTCAAGCACCTTAGGTACTATGCTACCAGAGCTAGGTAAGCAGAAATCTAGCCAGGACTATAAATCCTCTCTCCTTGTCTTGCAGGAACTTCGTCCTTCTGAATGATTCTCTTGCTGTTATCCCTCCTGGGTTTAGGGAAGAGAAATTAACAGCGACTGCTACCCAATTCCCAATGCAAAGGTTGAGACAAGAAAATAACCTCTTATCACAGATTTAGCATTCCCCTAACCAGCTCCCTTTCTCCCAAGCCTCCCCTGAGAATGAGTGGTGGGTGCAGTTGATAGGAGGGCTGTCTCTCTCTCTCTAGCCACCCATCTGGAAGCCTTCTGGTGAGATGGCTGGCCAAAAGTGCTGGCAGCTCTCTGAACTGAAAAATTTAGGAACTTAGTACCATTTGTTCATAACTTGGGCCATTAACTGCAGTGCCAGGCACTGGGGAAGATCCCATTCAACATTCTCTATATGCTTTTGGGTTGTGATTTGCTTGGTTTTGTTTTGCCTTAGTAAGTAACAAGGTGCTACTAGAGATTAAAAACAAACTAGAACAAAAAAATTCTCTAGGGACCCCATCTAGGTTTTTCTAATCCTTCTAGGTAAGTCCCTTCTAATGCATTTAGTGACTGTGTTTACTGTGCTTATCTTTGGGAAAAAGAACATCATATTTGCACAGCTGATATTTTCAATGCTTCTTATTTTGTTACTTTCAAACTTGAAATGAGGTTCAGGGACATAAGACAATATAGTATTCTTTTTATATCCAACTTTCATTGAATTCAGCACTCTATAGTCTGCATCTGGAATTAGACATTGGAAAAAGAAGGCACATATAATTTGAAATCCAATTTTCATTACAGATTATACAAATATCTACTAAATACATGTCTAGATTTGTATATATGGATTTGCACACACGCCTTCTCTGTACATGTTCATACTATATATTAACCTGCACTTAGTAGGATTGGAGTGGAAGAGAGCTTTCACTGGGACAGTTAAAGGTTCATTATGGGCCAAAAGAGAGGAATAGGGAAACAGGTCAACAGGGTTTCTCTAGGCAGTTTTTCAAGGGAATCTATAGTTCAGACACACAAGATGAAAACTACACTTGGAATTGAAACAGGCTTTAAAAGAGCTCAGAAATCTCTGTGTGGTACAAAGGGTTGGAAGTTTGAGTCCAAGCAGAGGTGCCTTGGAAGAAAGGCTTGGCCATCTACTTCTGGAAAATCAGTTACTGAAAACCCTATAAAACAGTTCTACTCTGACACACATGGAGTCACCATTAGTTGGATGTCAGAGTCAGAGTCAACTGGATGGCAACTTTTTTTTTTTTTAAGGAGCTTTGCTACAAAGAAGACCCACCAAACGGGGGGGGGGGGAAAGCTTTATGATCTCTTGGTTGTTAGAACAAGCAGAGAAAAAAACAGATCACATCCTTCTTTACAGCAACATTGAAAACGTGGTGATATTTAATCTTTTTCTTCCCTTACTTCTCCATATGTATGCAAGTTTATAAAAAAAAAGAAATTAGGAGCATGTTTAACTTTTTGGGATAAATGATTACATAGACTGTTCTTTTTTTAACATGGGAAAAATCCAAGCTGCCTCTGATATTCTCCAACTCACACTCAGAGCAGAAAGCATCATCACTCAATATCTGTCTGTCTGTGGTGGGCTTTTGCCAACAGCATGCTGGGATCCCTCCAGGGGATTATGTGCTTTCCTGCCTGATGCATGCTTCAGGTAATCTGAATCTAGCCCAGAGATCTAAGGGGATACTGACACCGACTTGCCCAAAAAGCAAGCAGGGGGCAAGTTAATAAGTCATGCCCCTTGGCTTCCTCCTGTAATAAGTCCTTTTCTCCGGCCACCATATGTACTTGCTTCACCCCCTGGAGAGGAGGGCTGCTGCTACTGCAACTGCTGGGAATTTTATGCCTAATAAAGGCTTCATTATCACACTGGCATGATTAGACCATGCATGTAATGTCTGTTCTATGGGTTCAGTATATTTTATATTAAAATGGGCACATTCTTCCATCTGTGGTTTTCAACAAAACAGGGAAAAATCATGAAAAAAATCATTTTCTAATGATGAGTTTGCTTGCACTTCCTTACAAAATAAGATACCATATTGAGAGCATTTTGCACAGAGATATGAATTTCTTTAATGAACAGGCATAAGAAAGTCAAGTACCAAATTCTGTTAGCCTGGGCCGCATCTCCTTCTCCAAATAACTTTGACATTGAGTGTGATTCCTGAGAGTTTGGATGTCTAAAAACAGTGCATACATTGCTAGCAACACCTTAACAAGAGTTACAGGTGTCCTTAAGAAATATAAAAAATATAGAGGAACACCTCATCAATGACTTCATTCCGGGTCCTACTGAGCACTTCCATTACCTCTGCTAATGCTGACGTTTTGATTTCCTTGAATGGTTTGCCTCTCTGGCTCAGAAAGGGGATTCTTTCCCATTAGCATCCAGTCCCACCTCCTCATTAACCATTCACCTTGGAAATAAAAGAAAATTTGGCAATCTCTGAAAATATTCTGCTTGTATTTTGTTTGGTACTTACAGAATATTTAAATTAGTCCAAAAGATTCTTGGCTGGTAAGCCTTATTATAAGTATTGTTAACTGATCAGTAATTCCAAACTGCAAAAATCAAGTTTCCATTCAATTATTAGTCACTGGCTTAATTTGGTGATCTCTTCCATCAATTACTTACAACTCTCAAAAGAATGCTTGTCTAGAAGAAGAGTTAACCTAATCAAAAACCATTTTCAGACATGACTGAATCTGGACAAAATGAATTTAAGATTTAAGATTTCAAAGAAATGAAACTGCCAGGTTTGGAGAGACAATGAATTCACAGGTTTGCCTTTGTGAAATTAATCTTTAATACTGTTTTCTCTTTGCTGAATTATAGAATTATAGAGTTTGAAGTACACCAATAATCGAGAAGGAATGATAGGAACAATCTGGTTTAAACACCCCAGTTTATAAATGAGAAAGTGAAGTCTGGAGAATAAAATTACTTGCTTGAAGTCTAAGACTTCAATTGTACAAAAACCATGGTCCCTCTGTTTCTTTGTTGTTAGTATAGAGTTTCTGTGTTTGAGTCAAATTTAATCAAATCAAAGCAAATATAGGGAAAGAAAAATCTTACAATTATTTGAAGTGTTAACACCTATTAGTTTAAGCATAACAATTAGTCATTAAAATAGTAATATGCAGGGGTAACTCTGATTACTGTAAAGTTCACAGACCCAACTGAGAATTTCAGTGTTTTTATTCACTTTACTGATTAAGGGTGCTCATAACCAAATAGATGCTGTGAAGTCAACTGATTCGTGGTGATCCTATATGTGTCTGAGTAGAATGGTACTCTCTAGGGTTTTCAGTGGCTGATTTTTTTCAGAAGTAGATACCAAGGTCTTTCTTCCAAGGTGCCTTTGGATAGATTTGAACCTCCAATCTTTTGGTTAGCAGATGAGCGTGTTAACCATTTAGTGGTACCCAAAGTCAGTGTAAATGCAGTTTGCTTAACTATACAGAATTTACAAAGGTACAGTCTTCTCACTTGCTAGGGACTGGCACCTCAAGATGGTGGTAGCTCTGACAACCTGGGTCTCTGAGTGTCCAGAATAAGCACAGCTCTCTGTCAAGACTTTTTAGAATATCTAATGTCATTGAGTGGGAGCACTGGTAGCATTGTGCCTAAGGCATCTGACTGCTAACCAGAAGGCTGGCAGTTCAAACCCACCAGTCACTCCTCAGAAGGAAGGTTGGGCAATCTACTTCTGTAGTGATACAGCCTCAGAAACCCAAGGAGGGGTCGCTATGAGTCAGTCTGACTAGATGGCACATAACAACTACAACAACAACAAAAATGTCATTGAGTATCTTTTCATGTGCTTGTTGGCCATTTGTATATTCTCTTTGGTGAAATGTCTATTCAGGTCCTTTGCCCATTTTTTGATTGGATTGATTTTGCTGTTAAGTTATAGGAGTATTTTTGCATTTTCCATATTATATCCTTATCCAATATATGTTGGTGTTTTTTTTGTGTGCCATTGAATTGATTTCAATTTATAGTGACTCTGTATGAGAAAAAGGAGACAGGACCCACATCCAGAGACAGGAAAGGGAGGGAATGCTGGGGACAAGAAAGTAGCAGGATCCAGGTAGGAACTAGGTTAGGGGAGGGTGGAGAGTTTTCCAACAGCTAAAGGAGATGAACTTGTCTGTCAGTTTGTCATACTGTGGTGACTTGTGCATTGCTGTGAGGCTTGTGGCTGTGTCACAAGTGTTCCAAAAACCAGCAGGGTTGCACATTATGCACAGGTTTCAACACAGCTTATAGACTGAGACAGACTAGGAAGGAAGAGGCCACCCACTTCTCAAAGAACTGGCCAGGGAAAACTTTATGAATAGCAGAGAAACACTGTCTGACACATTACTGGGCAACTTTATGAATAGCCTGGAAATGTCCAAAACACTACAGGAAGACAAGCCCTTATGTGGGAAGGCACTCAAAATACAACTGGGAAAGAGCTGCTTCATCAGAGTAGAACCAACCTTAATGATATGGATAACATTAAGCTTTTGGGACCTCCATTTGCTGATGTGGTATGACTCAAATTGAGGAGAAACAGCTGCAAGTATCCATTAAAAGTTGGAACATAGAATGTATGAAGTATGAATCTAGGCAAATTGAAAGTTGTCAAAAATGAAATGGAACACATAAAGATTGATATGCTAGGCATTAGTGAGCTGAAATGGGACCAGTTTTGGCCATTTTGAATCTGACAACAATATGATCTACTATGCCAGGAATGACAATTTGAAGAGGAATTGTGTGGCATTTATCATCACAAATGATGTTTCAAGATCTGTCCTGAAGTACAATGTTGTCAGTGACAGGATACTATCCACACACCTACAAGCAAGACCAGTTAATACTCCTAATATTCAAATTTATGCACCATTCACCAAAGCCAAAAATGAGTTGATTTTTTAATCAACTTCTACAGTCTGAAATTGACTGAATATACAATCAAGATGTGTTAATTACCACTGGTGACTGAAATGCAAAAGTTAGAAACAAAAAAGAATCACTGGTACTTCGAAAATTTGGTCTTGGTGACAGAAATAATGCTAGATATTGCACGATAAAAATTTGCAAGACCAATGACTTATTCATTGCAAATACCTTTTTCGAACAACACAAACAGTGGCTATACACATGGACTTCACCAGATGGACTACATAGGAGTCAGATTGACTACATCTGTGTCAAGAGGTGATGGAAAAGCTCAATATCTTTAGCCAAAACCAGGCCAGGAGCTGATTGTGCAACAGATCATCAACTGTCCATATGCAAGTTCACCTTGAAGTTGAAGACACTTAAAACAAGCCTAAGAGAGAGCCAAAATATAACCTGGAATATATCCCTCCCGAATTTAGAAACCATCTAAAGAATTGATTTGATGCACTGAACACCAATGACTGAAAGCCAGAAGAATTGTGGGATGACATCAAGAAGCTCAACCATGAAGAAAACAAAAAGTCATTAAAAATAAGAGAAAGAAAGAAAAGACAAAAATGGATGTCTAAATAGATTCTTCTTCTTCTTCTTTTTTTTTTAAATTAGGATTTGGGTGAAGATTTACAGAGTAAATTCCTTTTCATACAGCAGTTCACATATACTTTGTCTCATGTCATTGACCAAAATTTACAATGCAGCAGCTCCCCTCCC
>NW_006921664.1:6651425-6664031 GCF_000298275.1 Orycteropus afer afer | reverse complement strand
GGGGTCCAAGATTATCTTCTGTGTCTGTGTTAATTGGTTTCCCTTTTCTTTGTTGAAGAGGGTCTGTGCAATCCTTCTGCCTAGTCCGCCATCTTGCCTCAAAATAGATTCTGAAACTTGCCCTTGAATGGAGAGTACCTAAAGCAAACTGAACAAATGACAAGATAAAAGAGCTGAACAGATTTCCAAAGAGCAGCTCAAGCACACAAAGTCAATTAGTATAATGAAATGTGCAAAGACCTGGAGTTAGAAAACAAAAAAGGGAAGAACATGCTCAACATTTCTCAAGCTGAAAGAACTGAAGAAAAAAATTACGCCTTGAGTTGCAGTATTGAAAGATTCTATGGCAAAATATTGAATGAAGCAGGAACCATCAATAGAAGATGGAAGGAATACTCAGAGTCACTGTATCAAAAAACCTGGTTGATCTTCATCTGTTTCAGGAGGTGGCATACGTTCAAGAACCGATGGTATTGAAGGAAGAAGTCCAAGCTGCACTGAAGGAATTGGCAAAGAACAAGGGTCCAGGAATTTATGGAATACCCATTGAGTTTTTTCAACATATGGATGTCCTGCTGGAGGAACTCACTTGGTTATGCTAAGAGATTTGGAAGACAGCTACCTGGCCAACTGACTGGAAGAGAGCCATATTTGTGCCCACTCCAAAGAAAGGTGATCCCACAGAATATGGATATTGTCACACAATATTATTAATATCACATGCAAGTAAAATCTTACTGAAGATAATTCAGAAATGGTTGCAGCAGTATATTGACAGAGAGCTTCTAGAAGTGCCAGCTGGATTCAGAAGAGGAAGTGGAACAAGGGATATCCTTGCTGATGTCAGATGGATCTTGGCTCAAGGGGAAGAATATCAGAAGGATGTTTACCTGTGTTTTATTGACTATACAAAATCATTTCATTCTGTGGATCATAACAAATTGTGGATAACATTGAGAAGAGTGGGAATTTCAGAACACTTGAATGTACTCATGAGGAACTTGTACATAGATCAGGAGGCTGTTGTTTGAATGGAACAAGGGGACACTGCATGGTTTAAAATCAGGAAGGGAGTGCATCAGGGTTGTGTCCTTTCACCATACTTATTCAATCTAATTGCTGAGCAAATAATCTGAGAAATTGGACTATATGAAGAAGAATGCAGTATTAGGATTGGAGGAAGACTCTATTAACATTAACCTGCAATACACTGATGATACAACTTTGCTTTCTGAAAGTGAGGATGACTTGAAGCACTTACTGATGAAGGCTGAAGACTACAGTCTGCAGTATGGATTACATCTCAATATAAAGAAAGCAAAAATCCTCACAACTGGACCTATAAGCAGCATCATGATAAATAGAGAAAAGATTGAGGCTGTCAAAGACTTCACATTGCTCAGTTCTACAATCGATGCTAATGGAAACAGCAGTCAGGATATCAGATGACGTATAGCATTGGACAAATTGGCTGCAAAGTGCTTCTTTCAAGTGCTGAAGAGTAAAGATGTCTCTTTGAGGACTGAGGTGCTCCTGACACAAAGCATGGTATTTTCAATCACCTCATATGTATGTGAGAGCTGAAGAGTGAATAAGGAAGACTGAAGAAAAATAGATGCTTTTGAGTTGTGGTGTTGGCAAAGAATGCTGAAAGTACCATGGACTGCTAAAAGAACTAACAAATCTGTCCTGGAGGAAGTGCAGCTGGAATGCTCCTTGGAAGCAAGAATGGCCAGACTTCGTCTTACATACTTTGGTCATGTCCTCAGAAGGGACAATTCACTGGAGAAGAATGTTATGCTTGGTGAGGTGGAGAGTCAACAAAAGAGGGGAAGTCCCTCAACAAGATGGATTGACACTGTGGCAGCAGTGATGGGCTCAGGCATAGCAAATGTTATGGAGCTGGTGCAGGATCAGGCGGTGTTTCATTCTGCTGTGCATAGGGTCACTATGAGTCAAAGGTGAATAGATGGCATCTAACAACAACAACAATATATGGCAGAAGTGCAAGAAAGACTGGACAATCTACTTCAGTAGAGAATTACTGCCTCAAAAAGCCAAAAGTGGTCACTAAGAGTCAGAATGGACTCTATGGCAGTGAGTTTGGAGTTTTTTTTTTTTTTTTTTTTAACTGACAGACACATTGATATACTGCCCAAAGATGAGTCCCTGAGATTGGAAGGCATTCAAAATATGACTGGGGAAGAGCCGTCTCCCCAAAGTAGTATTGACCTTAATGACATGGATGGAGTAAAGCTTTAAGGATCTTCATTTGCTGATGGAGCATGATTCAAAATGGGAAGAAACAGTTGCAAACATTCATTAATATTTGGAACATGGAATGTACAAAGTATGAATCTAAGAAATTTAAAAGTTGTCAAAAACAAAATTGAAGGGATAAAGATTAATATCCTAGGCATTAATGAGCTAAAATGGACTGCTATTGACCATTTTGAATCAGACAATCATATTATTTACCATGCTGGCAATGAAAAATTTAACAGGAATGGTGTTGCATTCATTGTGAAAAAGAATATCTCAAGATATATCCTGATATACAATGCTGTCAGTGATATAATATCCAAACACCTACAAGGAGGACAAATTAATACTACTATTATTCAAATTTATGCACCAACTACTAAGCCAAAGAAGAAGAAATTGAAGCTCTTGACCAACTTCAGCAGTCTGAAACTGACCAATCCTGTAGCCAAGATGCATTGATAATTATTAGTGATTGGAATGAGAGAGTTGGAAACAAAGAAGCATCACTGGCAGTTGGAAAATGTGGGCTTGGTGATAGAAATGATGTTAGAGACCATATGACAGAATTTTGCAAGACCAGAAACTTATTCATTGCAAATATCTTTTTTTTCAACATATACAGTGGCTCTGCATGCAGAATTCACTAGATGGAATACACAGAAATCTGATAAACTACAACTGTGGAAAGAGGCAATGGAGATGCTCAATATCATCAGTCAAAATAAGGCCAGGGGCTGACTGTAGAACAGACCATCAATTGCTCATATGCAAATTCAAGTTGAAGCTAAAGACAATTAAAATAAGTCCACAAAAGCCAAAATATAGCCTTGATTATATTCCACCTGAATTTAGAGACCATCTGAAGAAGAGATTTGATGCACTGAACACCAATGACTGAAGACCTGATGAGTGGTGGGATGACATCAAAAACACTATACATGAAGAAAGCCAAAGGTCATTAAAAAGTCAGGAATGGAAGACCAAAATGAATGCTACAAGAGACTCTAAAACTACTTTTGAATGTAGAGTAGCTATAACAAATGGAAGAAATGCTGAAATGAAAGAAATGAATAGAAGATTTCAAAGGCCAGCTCCATTATAATACTTTATATAGTATTATAATGAAATGTGCAAAGACCTGGAGTTAGAACACCAAAAGTGAAGAATATGCTTGACATTTCTCAAGCTGGACAACTGACTGGAAGTGGTTGATATTTGTGCCTATTCCACAGAGAATTGATCTAACGGAATGGATTATTGAACAATATCATTAATATGACACACAAGTACAATCTTTCTGAATATAATTCAAAAACGGTTGCAGTTGGAACTTCCAGAAATTCAAGCTGATTCAGAAGAGGACATGGAAAAGGAGATATCATTGCTGATGTCAGATGGATCTTGGCTGAAAGTAAAGAATACCAGAAAGATGTTGTGATAGTTGGAGCTGTGTGTCAACTTGGCTGGACCACAATTCTTTGTGGTTTAAGCAGTTGTGATGTGGTTATTCCCATGAGGGGATTAGATGTATATGTTTTGAGCAGCCAATCCATTGAAAGGGAGTTTCCCTAGGGGTGTGGCCTGCTTCCAGTATATTTATGGACATTCTGGGAAAAGAGACACTCTTCTGTGGGTTGGGATTCTGTTGTGTTGCCTACAACTGTCCATGAGTGAACAATCCACCATTCAGCCTGGAGATCTTGGATTCGTCATTCGTTGGAGTCAACAGCCAGTATACCGCCTGCCAACCTTGAGCTCCTCAGTCCCTGCAGCTGTGTGAGTCGGGAAAAGCCTCCAGCTTGATGTTTGATCCAAAAACTTTGGACTTGCCAGCTTCTATAAGTGTGTGAGCCATTTTCCTTAGATAAATTTCTCTTTCTCTCTCTACGTAAGCTTTACTGATTTTGTTTCTCTAGAGAACCCAGTCTAACACAGATGTCTACCTCTGTTTTATTGACTACGCAAAAGCATTTGACTGTGTGGATCATAACAAATTATGGATAACACTGAGAAGAATGGGCCTTTCAGAGCACATTAATTGTACTCATGAGGAACCTGTGGATACTGCATGGTTTAAAATCAGGAAGGTTATACATCAGGGTTGTATTCTTTCACCATACTTATTCAATCTGTATGTTGAGCAAATAATCTGAGAATCTGTACTGTATAAAGAAGAATGGGGCATCAGGATTGGAGGCAGACTCATTAACAACCTGCGATATTCAGAACGCACAAATCTTGCTTGCTGAAAATGAAGATAACTTGAACCACCTACTGATGAAGATCAAAGACCACAGTCTTCAGTATGGATCACAACCCAACATAAAGAAAATGAAAATCCTCACAAATGGACCAATAAGCAACAACATGATAAACATAAAAAAGATTGAGGTTGTCAGGGATCTCATTTTACTTGGATCTACATTCAACACTCATGGAAGCAGCAGTCAGGAAATCAAAGGTCATATTACACTGGGAAAACATGCTTCAAAGGCATATTTAAAGTATTAAGAAGCAAAGATGTTACTTTGAAGACTAAGCTGTGCCTGACCCAAGCCAGTGGCACTTCCAGTCATCTCATATGCATGTGAAAGCTAGACAATGAATAAGGAAGACCAAAGAAGAGTTGATGTCTTTAAATTGTGGTATTGGTGAAAGATACTGAAAATACTGTGGACTGCCAGTAGAGTGAACAAATCTGTCCTGGCGGAGGTGCAGCCAGAATGCTCCTTAGAAGCAAGAATGGCCAGACTTTGTCTCACCTATTTTGGTCCTGTTGTCAGAAGGAACCATTCTCTGGAGAAGGATATCATGCTTCATAAAGTAGAAGGTCAGGGAAGAAGGGGAAGACTTGCAATGAGATAGATTGACATAGTGACTGCAATGATGGACTCAAGCATAGAAAGGATTGTGAGGATGGTGAAGGACGGGGCAATGTTTCATTCAGTTGTACACAGGGTCTCTATGAGCCGGAGCTGACTCTACTGCACCTAACAACAATAATATGACAGAGTTTTATTCCATTGTATATGATGTTGCTATGAGTGGGAATCAACTTGACAACACCTAACAACAACAACAACAATGACAACATGACAGAGTAGAACATATATATCTATATATTATATGTATATATATGTGTGTGTATATATATACAACATAGTTATGTATATACATAAATGATTATATATAAAATGTATATATATACATAATTATATATTATACATATATGCATAATTATATATAAAACCTAACCAAACCAACCCTGTTCCCAAGCAGTGGATTCTGACTCATAGTGACTCTATAGGAGAGAGTAGAACTGACTCAAAGAGTTTCCAAAGCTATAAATCTTTATGGAAGCAGATTGCTTCATCTTTCTTCTACGGAGTGGCTTGTGGGTTTGAACCACCAGCCTTTTAGTTAGTAGCTGAATGCTTTAACCACTGCACCACAAAAACTCCTCTCCAATATATAGTGCCTAAAATTTCCTCCCTGTCTGTAGGCTGTATCTTTCCTTTGGTGACAAAGTTCTTTGATGTACAGAAGATTTTAATTTTGAAGAGATCCCATTTATCAGTCTTTTTTAAAAAGAATTTGAGTTTTGTTCTGCATTTTTCTTACACTATACCCTGGACCTTCTATTGTGTCCCTGGTCAGAGCAGTTAGGAGTAGCTAGGCACCATCTAGTTCTTCTGGTCTCAGGTTAGAGGAGGCTGTGGTTCATGTGGGCTAGTAGTCTGTGGACTAATTGCTTCCTTGGTTCTTTGATTTCCATTACTCTCCTTTGCTCCAGAAGGGAAGAGATCAATAGTTGGATCTTAGATGGCACTCACAAGCTTTTAAGAGCCCAGGTGCTACTCACTAATCTAGGATGTAGAACATTATCTTTATGAACCATGCTGTGCCAATTGACCTAGATGATCCCCACAACTATATTTCTTAGCCTTCAAGCCCAGTATCTTAGTCTCACAAGGTGTTTGGATATATCTAAGAAGTTTCCATAATGATGCCCCTATGTGCTCTATTAAATATATGAACATATATGCAGCACATACAAATACACACACACACACACACACACACACATATATGTATATATACAAATGCCCCCAACTATACCTATATATGCACTCACATGAACTCCCATACACTCTCCAAGACTTATATAGCATACATATCTACCTATGTAACCATTCAGAAATATGTGGTTATAATTACTGTTGCAGAATTGTATGTGTAATAGCATTTATTGTAGTTGTTCTTTTTTCTTGTGTACATCTCAGTGTCTTCATTTGCCTTGGTCACATTGTGCTGACTTTTTCTATATTGTGTATTGGCTTTCCTTTCCCCATAATTAACAAGTCTACACCCCACTCAGTTCCTGGTAACCATCAAAGAACATTGCTTTCTATGTGTAAACCTATTCTTGACTTTTTGTAAAAGTGGTTTCTTACAATATTTGTCCTTTTGTGATTCATTCAACATAATGTCCTCTAGATTCATTGATGTTATAAAATATTTCATTGACTCATCATTATTCTTTATCACGGTGTAGTATCCCATTGCATATGTATACCACATTTTGTTTATCCATTCATCTGCTGATGAACACTTAGGCACTTAAGTTGTTTCCATTTTTTGCTATTGTGAATAAAATGCTGCAAAGAACGTTAGTGTACATATGTCTATTTGTGTCATGGCTCTTATTTCTCTGGGATATATACCTAGGAGTGAGATTGCTGGATCATATGTTATTTCTATTTCTAGATTTTTGAGGAAGTGTCATACCATTGTTGTAGTGGTTATACCATTTAGAAATCATTCCTGCAGTGTGCAAAAGTTCCAATCTTCCCATAAGCTCACCCACATTTGTTATTTTCTGTTTTTTTTTTTTTTTGTAAGTGACAGTTTTGCAGGGATGAGATCATTGTAGTTTTGATTTGCATTTCTTAAATGGCTAACGATCATAAGCATCTCTTTATGTATTTGTTAGTTGCTTGAGTATCTTTGGTGAAGTGTCTGTTTATGCTTTTTGCCTATTTTTTGGATTTGACTAGTTTTCTTTTTGTTGTTGAGGTGTTGAGCTTTTCCATATATTTCAGAGAAAAACTCCTGTCAAGTATGTGCTGCCAAAATTATTTTCCCAGTCTGTAGGATCTCGTTCTGTTTTTTTGGTAAAGGTTTTTTTTTTTTTTCCCTGGTAAGTGAATGATTACAGGATAAGAAAATAAATAGAAGTACAGAAGAGATGGAGATTATTTCTGGCTGGAGACATCTAGGAGTTGACACTTGAATTTGACTTTGAATGATGATGGGCAATATTTTCTCAGAGATACTGAGAAATCCATTTCAGATGAGGGAAGAGTGTGAGAAAATAGATGGGACTAAGGAACGTACATGTTTATAGCAGAGCAGCCAATGGTCTGATTAGGGTGGAATATTTAAGAGGAGCATTGGGGACTGGTTGATGCTCATAGAGCAAATCTAAATTTGAAAAAAAAGAAGCTTTAAAGGCCAAGGAAATTGAGAATTTTGGATTTTTTTTCCTCCTGGGATAAAATCAATAAGGTTAATTAGTTGATTGATCTACTTGCACACATTTCAGTTCACTGCCGTGCTATCCTCATCTCTGTTGGTCTGAACCACTCCAAATGTACTCCAAGGTCCTTCATATGATGTTGGCATTTGTGTTTGAACCAATCTGGTCTTAAAATAATGAGTGTGGCCCAGATCATGAAGATATGACCTTATGTACAACAGAATGAAACACTGCCTGTTGAGCCATCCTCACAATTGTTGCTATATCTGAGCCCATTTTTGTAGCCACTGTGTCAATCCATCTCATTGGGGATCTTCTTCTTTTTCTCTGACCATTTACTTTACCAAGCACGATATCCTTCTCCAGGGACTGATCCCTTCTGATAGCATGTCTAAAGTACATAAGATGAAGTCTCACCATCTTTGCTTCTAAAGAGCATTCTGGCTGTACTTCTTCCAAGATAGATTTGTTTATTCTTCTGGAAGTCCATGGTATATTTAGTGTTCTTCACCAAAACCATAATTCAAATGCATCAATTATTTTTCAGTCTTCTTATTCATTGTAAAGATTTTCAATGAGGTGATTGAAAATATGGCTTGGCTCAGGCACATCTTCATTCTCAAGGTGATATCTTCATTTTTTTCCAACACTTTATTTATTTTTTGGTGAAGTCTTTTGAAGAGCATAAGTTTTTTTTTTTTTTTAATTTTTTATTTTAAGAGCTTGTTTTACATTCAATGTAATGCGTACATTTAGTTTCATTCTCCATTTGCCATGTCCAGCTCTAACCCAGTCTCCTCCCTTCCCTACCCTATAATCTTCCCACTGTGCCCTTCATATATATGCGCTCCTGTTTGTCCTGCATTTCCTCTGTTTGAATGTTGGTCCTCTGGTGTCCCATAGTCTATTGCTCTAAGGGATGTATTACCATAGAGTAAGTGGGTGCATCATCCTGAGTTGGTGGTCTGCGTGTACGTTTTGTTAACTATTGGGCTGAGAGCCCACCCCTGGGAGTGAGTTTTATTCCAGGTGCAGAATGTATTCCAGGGCCAGAGTATTGGGAGTCTCACCAGATTTCATCTGACCAGTAACTCTGGTTTATGGAGTTTTGGGATTTTGTTCCACATTTTCTCTTCCACTCTATCCAGAATCTCCAGATTTGATCTTTCCTGAGTGATTGGCATTGGTAGCCGGGGACCATCTAGTTCTTCTGGTCTCGAGGTCCATCATGTCTTAGGGCTAATTGAATCTAAATGCCCCTTTTATTTATTTATTTATTTTTGCATCCTTCTTTTCCAATACTGGGAGACTGAGCTGCATCTTAGATGACTGCTTGAAAGCTTTTAAGACCCCAATTGCTACTCGCCAATGTAGGATGTGGAGCAACACTTTTATGAATTTTGTTGTGCTAATTGAGTCTGGTGTCCCCCAGTTCTATGGTCCTGAGGCAGTAGATCTATTGGATCTTTCTCCCATAGTGTCTGGTTGTCTGTGAGGGACTATGAAGAGCATAAGTTTTTAAGTTTTATGGGGTCCCAGTTATCTAGTTTATCTTCTGTGCATTTTTGATAGTGTATTTATGTCATAAATTAGGACCCTTAGATTTGTCCCTATGTTATGTTCCAGGAACTTTATAATTTTAGGTTTCACATTTAGATCTTTGATCCATTTTGAGTTAGTTTTTGTGTATGGTGCAAGGTATGGCTCCTGTTTCATTTTTTTCTGCAGCTGGATATCTAGTTTTGCTAGCACCATTTGTTAAAGTCTTCCCCCACAGAATGGATTTCAGTCCTTTGTTGAAGATTAGTGGTACATTGCTGAGTGGATTTAATTTGGGTTCTCAATTCTGTTCCATTGATTTGTGTCTGTCATTGTAACAGTAGCAGGCTGTTTTGAGTACCATGGTTATACTGTAAATTTTGAGATTAGGAAGTGTGAGGCTTCCTACTTTGTTCTTCCTCTTCAGTAATGTTTTAGCTATTCAGAGTCTCTTTCCTTTTTATGTAAAGTTGATGATAAAGTTGATCATTAAAGTATGCTGTTGGGATTTGGTTAGGATTGCTTTATATCTATGGATCTTTTTGGGTAGTACTGACATTGTCACAGTGTTAAATCTTTCAATCCATGGGTAAGATATATTTTACCATTTATGTAGGTCTCTTGGTTTATTGATTAGTATTTTGGGTTTTCCCTTGTAGGAGTATTTTATGTCCTTGGTTAGATTTATTCCTAGGTATTTTATGCTTTTAGGGATTACTATAAAAGGTATTGGTTCTTGACTTCCTTTTCAGAAACCTCCGTGTTAGGTAGGGGAATCTGACTGAGTTTCATATGTTGGTCTTGTACCCTGCAACTTTGATGAACTCTTCTATTAGTTCTAGTAACTTCCTATGGAATGTCAGGGACTATCTACCTATATGATAATGTCATCTACAAATAAGGATAGTTTTGTTTCTTTCTTACAAATTTGATTGCCCTTTATGTCCCTTTCTTGCATTATTACATAGTCTCTGAATAAGACTTCCCATACAATATTGAATAAGAGTGGTAATAATACATATCTTTGTCACATTCCCGTTCTAAGGAGGAATGTATTCAATCTTTTTCCAGTGAGAATAATTTTGGTTCTTGATTTTGTATGTTCAGGTTGCTGTTAGTGCCACTGAGTTGTCTCCTACTCATAGAGACCCTATGCAAACAGAACAAAACACTGCCCCATCCTGTGCCACCCTCAAAACCTTTGAACAATAGTACTATTAACTAGTCTTTCTTGTAGGCATATCCATACTATCATATTACTGATAGCATTGTACTTCAGGATAGATCTTGAAACAATCTTTGTGACAATGAATGCTACACCATTCCTCTTCACTTTGTCATGTTTGCTATACCTGAGCCCATCATCGCAGCCACTGTGTCAATCCATCTTGTTGAGGGCCTTCCCTTTTTTCATTAACCCTCCATTTATCAATCATGATATCCTTCGCCAGGGAATGGCTCCTTCTGACAACATGACCAAAGTAGGGGAGACAAATTCTGGCCATTCTTGCTTCCAAGGAGCATTCTGGCTGGACTTCTTCCAGGACAGATTAGTTAGTTCTTTTAGAAGACTATGGTACTCTTAGAATTCTTCTCCAACACCACAACTCAAAAGCATCAACTCTTCTTAAGTCTTCTTTTTCATTGTCTGGCTCTCACATGCATAATTTCTTGTTGTTGTTAGGTGCCATCGAGTCATTTCTGACTCATAGCAACCCCATGCACAGCAGAATGAAACAGCGCCCGATCCCATGCCAGCTCTATGATCCCTGCTATACTTAAGCCCATTGTCGCAGCCACCATGTCAATCCATCTTGTTGATGGCCTTCCCCTCTTTTGTCGACCCTCCACCTTACCAAGCATGACATCCTTCTCCAGTGAATGGTCCCTTCTGACAACATGACCAAAATAGGTGAGACGAAGTCTGGCCATTCTTGCTTCCAAGGAGCATTCGGGCTGCACTTCCTCCAGGACAGATCTGTTAGTTCTTTTAGCAGTCCATGGTACTTTCAGCATTCTTCGCCAGCACCACAACTCAAAAGCATCAACTCTTCTTCGGTCTTCCTTATTCATTGTCCAGGTCTCACATGCATATGAGGCAATTGGAACTATCATGGCTTGTGTCAGGTGCACCTTAGTCCTCAAGGAGACATCCTTGCTCCTCAGCACTTGAAAGAGTTCCTTTGCAGCCCACCTGCCCAGTGCTACACGTAGTCTAATGTTCTGACTGCTGCTTCCATTGGTGTCAGTTGTAGAACCAAGCAACCTGAATTCTTTGACAACTTCAATCTTTTCTCCATTTATCGTGATGATGCTTATTGGTCCAGTTGTGAGGATTTTTGTTTTCTTTATATTGAGACATAATCCATACTTCAGACTGTATTCTTCAACCTTCATCAGTAGGTGCCTTAAGTCATCCTCACTTTCAGCAAGCAAAGTTTCAGGAAATCATCAGTGTATCACAGGTTGTTAATGATTCTTCCTCCAATCCTGATGCCATGTTTTTCTTCATACAGTCCAACTTCTCAGATTATTTGCTCAGCATATAGATTGAATAAGCTTGGGGAAAGGATACAATCCTGACACACTCCCTTCTTGATTTTAAACCATGTAGTGTCTTCTTGTTCCATTCAAATGACAGCCTCCTGGTCAAGGTACAGGTTCCTCATGAGTACGATCAAGTGTTTGGGAATTCCCATTCTTGTAAATGTTATCCATAATTTGTTATGATGCACACAGTGGAATACTTTTGCATAGTCAATAAAACACAAGTAAACTTCTTTCTGTTATTCTTTGCTTTCAGCCAAGATCCATCAGACATCAGCAGTTATATCCCTTGTTCCACTTCCTCTTCTGAATCCTGCTTGCATTTCTGAAAGTCTCTGTCAATATACTGCTGCAACTGTTTTTGAATTATCTTCAGTAAAATTTTACTTGCATGTGATATAAATGATAGATATTGTTCTATAATTTCCACATTCTATGGGAATACCTTTCTTTGGAATGGGTACAAATATGGAACTCTTCTAGTCAGTCGGCCATATAGCTGTCTTCTAAATTTCTTGGCATAGATAAGTGAGTGCTTCCAGGGGGACATCCATTTGTTGAAACATCTCAGTGGATATTCTGTCAATTCCTGGAGCCTTACTCTTCACCAATTCCTTCAGTGCAGCTTCAACTTTTCCATTCAGTACTACTGGTTCTTGATCATATGCCAGCTCCTGCAATAGATGAACATTAACCAATTCTTTTTGGTACAGTGT